>NW_017535986.1:219974-265552 GCF_001853355.1 Bactrocera latifrons | reverse complement strand
AAAAAATTTTCATGTAATAATTGACTGATTGAGAGCTACAAAAAATCAACTAATACCTTTTAAGTGCAAGAAAAAATACATTTAATATAATGCCAACACAAGTTACAAACATTACATATTTTTTTAAACTTTTCAATTCTTGCTTTAAAGCAGAGAAGCACGCGCAATTTCAACGCCCAAATCTCTGTGTCAACCTGTTTTTATTTACCCCCAATCTTCGGTGTAACCTTGAACTTGAAAGTGTACGAGAAAGCAGTTGTTTTAACGAAATGGTCATTTTACAAAGCAACACACCTATACATACATAAGTATAATATATATATTAAATACATATATATGTATGTACATAAGTACACCGTCATACCTATTTACTCAATTTATTACACAAATCCGCAAGTGCGTTGAAAAATCACGTTATTGAGCAATATTAGTGCAATGCAGTCGGGCAAAAAATGAGCAGAGCGTGGCTAAGAGGTATAAAAATATATATAAAAAAATAAAAATAAGAAAGAGGGAAAAAAATTTTAAGAAAAATATAAAAACAAATAAAAAAGCAACAAAATATAAAACGATAGCACACAAACAACCCAAAAAATCCAGTTAATATCTGTGCACAAATACAAACAAAATGGTGAATCAATAAACGTGCCTTCGGACCAAGTAAGAGATTTTACGAGAGTACTTAAATAATTTAAATAAAGAAATAATGATATTTAAAATGTATTAATTTACACAGAATATTTACTTAATTTAATATATAGTTATTAAGAATATTATATATAAGAGCTTTACAAGCATAAATTCTTAGATGTGAGGGAGAGAACTGCTACAACGCATAATAAAGAATTTTGCTTTAAAGATAGCTACATAATTAAGACAACAACTTGAGGGGCTTATAATATATTATATCTAATGAAGCTCTGATAGTTGAGCTTTAACTCTAGTCTCTCATATAATAATAATAATAATGTAATATGAGACTGAAACATTTTTGTGCGACATTTTATTGCATTTACATTAAATGCTCAGAACCTTATCTTATACAATTTCAATTACAATTTTTCACAGTTAATTTGTAAATCAACATGATCGGGTGATCCAAGTAAAGGTACTTTTTTCGATAGCCCCTTTTCGACAGATCCCCCATGAGTCGTGTCATGTCAGCCGTCATGTTATTTTTGTTCAATATTGTAGGGTATATCATCATGGAAAGACTAACGTCTAAATAACGTTTATAAATCGTTAAACTTTATTACGAAAATTCACGTTCCGTACAGAATGTGTTTCGCGCGCTCCGCTCATCGTATGGGCAATATAATCGGATAACTGAGCGCACTATTCGCAATACCATCAAAAAATCTTGAGACCCAGCATTCATTATTGGATAAGATTCCACCGAATACATCACTTCTCGGATGCAGTGAAGAAAATATGACCGACTTAACTGAAAATGTACACGAAAATCGTGGAGAGTCGATTCAGAGCCGTTCGCAGCAACTCAAACTGACGTATGGAACGATTTGGAGCATTTTATGTCGAGATCTTAAATTGAATGCGTACAAAATACAGCTTGTGCAAGAACTTAAGCCGCTGAACCTTCCTAAACAATATCGCTTCGTTCTATGGGCTCTTGAAAAGTTCCAAGAAGATCTGACGTTTTTGAGCCAAATTTTGTTCAGCGATGAGGCACATTTCTGGCTCAAAGGGTATGTAAACAAGCAAAATTGCCGTATTTGGGACGAAGAGCAACCTGAGGAGATTCAAAGCTGTCATTCCATACAGAAAAAATACTGGTTGGGTGTGGTTTGTGGACCGGTGGAATCATCATAGCATATAGCTGCCATACAAACTGAACAATCAAAATTTAGTTCTTGTATGGAAAACTTTTTTATTTGAAAAGATATTTTGAAGAAATTTTTTGGGGATACTTTTCCAATGGAGCGCTATAATATCTGAAGAAATTTTACAGATCGAACCTCTATAGCATATATCTGCCATACAAACTAAGTTATCATAAACAAGTTCTTCTATGGAAAACTTTTTCATTGGACAAGATAGCTTTACGAAATTTGACGTAAATTATTGTCCAAGACAACGCTATGATACCCGAAGATATTTTTCAGATCGGACTCCTATATGTTATATTTGCCATACAAACTGCACGATTAAAATCAAGTGGCTATATGGAAACATCTTTATTTATGAAGGGTACTCTAGCTGCTGTGCAACCGAAATTAACGTTTTTTTCTTGCAAATTCACATAGAAAGTATGTGTCACAAATACATACATACATGTATACGCCAATGAATACTCATCGTTAAAATATATTCGTTTGTCATTTTACAATTAATGTTTGTGCAAATTGCTTGCCGCGGCGCCCGCTGTGCCATTTAAAGCCGGGAATACACATACACTTCGCCATACATACGTGGCAATGCATTGATGGTTACATACAAACATACGACAATTGTATGCAGATAAGTAGACTGGTGGTGCATATTCCCTTATTTGCAGCTTTGCACGCTTCCTCAATTCCATGCTTCGGTTTCGAAATATTCACTGCCCTTTGGTTGGAGTTTTTTTTTGTTGTTTTTTTTTTTTGGTGAGCTTGTTTTTAATCTATATACATATGTGTACTTCATGGTATGTATGCATGTGTTTGTATTTATTTTTCCAATTTGCAGCCTTTGCTTTGTGCCCGAATTCTCGTTTTTCAAGATCAAGGTCAAAACTTATGTAACGTGCAACAATGGACTCGGTTTTGTGTGACAAGGAAGTGGGAACATGTGCATAATGTCCATACGCGTGCATTTCTGCATACACATATTTACGAAAAAAAAAAACAAGCAACAACATTCACAAATTTCGTAATACAAAACAAAACGAAAAAGGGGTAAGTGCATGTATGCATTTTTTGGGGTAAACGCAATTGTTTGCTTCGAAGAGAGTGACGAGTAGAGTTAAAAAAAACTCAAAGCGTTGCATAAGTTTACCTTTATATGTATGTATGTATGTAGGTATATTGGTGAAAGCAGTTTTTTCATCTTTTGCACTTTTAATTCTTTCTTACGAAGTTAGCTCAAAAATATTTTCTCACACAACCGATTTATTGTGCAGCAAAATGCCGTAAATACGAAAATATTAAAAAATAAAATAAAAAAAAAAAACGTTTTCTTCCGAGGCACTAAACCTACATATAATACCTTTCTTAAATATAAATAAATATTTCCATACAAGAACTTGTTTTTATAGGTCACTTTGTATGACAGCTATATGTATATAGTAGTCGAAAAAGTCTCTTCGTATTTCTAATCAACTTCAAATTTTTTTATATTAATAATAAACTTTGATGAACCAAAAATATACCATTTTGGTCGACCACTTTTTGCCATTTTTCCGCTAGAGATATTATCAGTGTACAACTTTTCTGGTTTCTCGGCGAAAAACTGCGGCAAGTACTTTTCACAGGCGTCT
The DNA here is from genome assembly GCF_001853355.1 of Bactrocera latifrons. NCBI lineage: Eukaryota > Metazoa > Arthropoda > Insecta > Diptera > Tephritidae > Bactrocera > Bactrocera latifrons. The sequence continues at coordinate 262,077 of NW_017535986.1, read as the reverse complement.
CTTCAAGCCAACTTTGCTCTAATAAGGGAGTTCAGCACTGACCGAAACAAAAGGTAGTCCGATTGTGCAAGGTCACGGCTATATGGTGAATGCATCAAAACTTTCCAGCCAAGATCTCCTAATTTTTGGCGAGTCATCAAAGATGTATGTGGTCTAGCGTTGTCCTGAAGGAAGACGAAGCCCTTTCTGTTGATCAGTTCTGGCAGTTTTTATAGATTGCTTGCTTCAATCTCATCAGTTGTTGAGAGTAAACCAGGCTGGAGCAGCACATAGTGGATGATTCCTTTCAAATCCCACCAACACTCAACATAACCTTTCGAGGTGTCAATTCTGGTTTAAGACCATTCGCTTGGATCATGATCTTTTTCACACATTATTTTCGTATTGGATCCATTTTACGTCTCCTGCTATCACTCGCTTCAGAAATGGTTCGATTTCATTTCGTTTCAGCGCAGAATCGCAAATGTTAATTCGATCCATTAAATTTTTCGATCATGTGGTACCCAAAGTGGGTCGAGCTTCTTTTTGTAGCCAGCCTTTTTTAAAAGATTCAAAACCGTTTGCTGTTGAATGACATGTTCTTTAGCGTTGCTTATGTGACGGTCCTGGTCAATCTTTCCCATAATTTCATCAACTTTTTCGACGATAGGTCAACCAGAGCAAGAAGCAGTGGGATACTTAGGTTCCCTATATTCGCCGTCACTCCAAAATAGCCAGACAAAACTGGAGAAAAGACAGTCTCAAGGGAAACTACGGCCACACAAGCACCACCGGGAAAACAAGGAGAAGGGAAGAACAACAAAAATACATTACCCAAATGAAACGAGCAGAAGAGGAATACGTAGAAAAGTGCAAGAGTATGGCGATGGCAAAACAAAAAAACTTCAGCATGGATGTTAAGAACGGAGCGACGCAGCTGGATGAACTCTTCGACGACATCAATAGTTACCGAAGAAACTGGATACTTGCAGAAAATGAGAAAAGGCGTGGACATCTAAGCAAACGCATCACGACCCCCACGAGTCAATAACCTCTAAGCGGCGTGCGACAAGCCCTGTTCAGTCCCAAGAAACAGTGCGACTACGAAATGGAAACGGCGGTCAGTAACAAAACGTTTTGCCTAAAAAAAAAACAAGGAAGACGCACGACAACGAAGGATCGTTGGCGGAAGCACATAAAAACGCAAAAGAGAGGGAACATGGCGGCAAGTTAAAGAGCAAATAATAGGCCCAAACGGCAATAAGAGTTCGTAATCATAAAGCCGGCAGAAGGTAATAGCTTCGTCGAAGTCCTTAAGAATATCCGTAGCAAGGCATATCTTAAGGAAGCAGAGGTTAACATTAAAGGGATCCGCAAAACAAGAGCCGAGGCTCCAATATTAGAGCTGGAGAAGGGACAGTCTACAAAACCCAGCTTCTGCGAGGCACTCAAGACCATGCTTAAAGAATCTGCAATGGTGGGCGACCTTAAAACAAGGGCTACTATAGAGGTTAAGGAACTCGAAACACTCACTACAAAAGTGGAAAAAGCAGGTGCTGTAAAAGAAGAAGGACCACATCGAAGACTTGGCGTTAAACATAACAGTACCTAGCACATGAGAGCAGTTAAGGGCATATATTACGCTCGATCAGGATAAAGCTGACGTAAAAAGGTTCATAAGGTTAGTAGTTATAGGTGGTAGAATGAGAGACCGTATCTATTTTAGTGACCTTGACATAACCTTAAAATGGAAAGCATTTTTAGAATATGAGCTTAAACACAGTGGACAAATGACTGCTGTTTTCAGATAAAGTACGTGACTGTGAGCATTTACTTCCAATAAAAAATTTTTTAAATTATAAATGATTAATTAAAATACATTTTGACGTTCAGCTTTTCAAGTTTTGGCACAGAATTTAACTAAGTATGAGTAATTCAAAAATAAAATCAAAGTTTCAACAAGCTTCAACTAACCAAATTTCAGTCTCTTCCCTAACTGTCTGTAAAATATTGCCACCCTCAAACAAATTAGTCAAATCAAAGTTCTTAAAATTAAAGAATAATAAAAACCATAGCTGAAACATAAATGAAGCAAAATGCCGATGAATTATGCAAAAAGAAACTCCGTAGATGACAGCGGTTAAGCTCCGAGTTTGCCAACCACGAATGTTCTGCCTGGCTACTAAACTAAAGTTTTTGTTCTTACTGTTGTTGTTTTCTTCTTTTTTTTTTTAAGGCTAGTCCATAATCCGTTGCGTGTTCGGTTGAGATTATTTATATCGCCTCCGTGGCGCAATTGGCTAGCGCGTTCGGCTGTTAACCGAAAGGTTGGTGGTTCGAGCCCACCCGGGGGCGGTGAGTTCTTTTTGCTTATTAATTTAAATAATTATTAAAAAATTATTCGTAGAATAGTAAGTAATTTACGTTGTTGACCTATTTTATACATTACATGAATTTCAATTGCTGTTAAAGCGCCATGAAATATGCAAATTAGTTATCTTCGAAACTTTCATGTTGAGAATTTTCTAACGTGCAGTAATTGGATCATAGAGCTTTAAAAGCGTAATGTAGCTAAGATATAAAAAAAAATATCGTTTTATTTTTTTTCGTCAGGGTATACTCTTCAAGAATATGCCTACAAAGGGATTTTTCAAAAATTAAATTAATTTCGGGTTTTCGGAGATAATGCTGACCCGACATTCTAACTGGTTTGGCCGGACCTGAAACTGTAGTCACGTTTTCTTCTCGAAACATTTTTTTTTTTACCCACGAGTTCTTAAGTTCTATTGGACGGATTTAATTAAAAGGCTTCTGTTAATCCTGGTCTGGAACTATCCATATCTTCAAATTGCAATAACTAATAAAAAAAATTAATACTAAAAATATTATACTAAGTCTTTTCTGACAAACCGTCGAAAATTACCTGTATTCATGCCTCTGGACTAGAATACCTCCTCAAGACGTACTCCGCGAAACGATGTTTTCAGAGTAAGTGGATAAATTTCTGGTACACATATACATTTATTCGACTTCATATGTTCTTTTTAGAGTTTTCTAGTAATGATTTTCATTATTTATTACTAATAACAATAATTCTTCTTTAAGTTTTTGGTTTTCAGACAATTTTATACAGAAATTAGAAGATACAAAACCTTACTATAGGCCAAAAAAGTTTCGATATGAGAAACTGAAAGTATTAAGTCATGAAGATTGTTGCCAAACACAGAAAATAGCGCAGATTCTTTGTAAGTATCTCAGGCAGTAATTTTAAAACGTTTAAAAGCAGTCAGGTATATTTAAAATCAAGGAAGTTGGGTGTCATATAAATTGAAGCCAAGAGACGTTGCAAGACATCTCCGAATTACTGCGCAAATGCTATAATAAAAAAGTGTGCTTTACATTGGCTTTTGACTGGTGATGAAAATTAGAACCAATGTCAAAACCCTAAACTCGAATAAAAACATTAATGGGAAACGCGATCGACAACAGTTCATTAAATTGAAGCGAGCGACTTACGAAAAACGGGCGTAATTCCAAATGGACACATGACTATCATTTTCCATCATGATACAAGACCGATTTTAAGCTTTTTGGAAAACAGTGGGTGGGAAGTATTGCCTCACTCGCTTTACAGCCCTAATCTGTAATCCTTCTGACTGACCTTTTATTCTGATCGGTGCAGAAGACACTCGCTAGAATACTGTATTGGCTTGATGCATTCTTGACATCCGGATTTTTTACTGCCTAGAGAACAATATCATCCGTGTATGCAGATTCTTCGAAATATTCCAGAAAGTTTGTATTTGCCTATTAAGGCCTTGTTCAGTATATCGTCCAAAACAATGAGAAAGAGCAACGGTGTCATACCACAGCTCTTGTTTTCGAGAGTTTTCGGAAAAATTGATTTCGATATAATATGATATTCGTCGCGGAGAGTGACAATATGATCGGAACTTAAACTGTACCTGCAAACGCCTGTTTGTTACTTCCTGAGCAACCTTTCGACATGGGTCTGTGTTCGGTTTAAAAGAAGTTTGGTAAGAATTTTTAATGCGATGCCGATCCCTCTATAGTTTTTACCATAAACATATATGATATATCTGGTATATATTTCTTAATAGACCAATTAAAAATTCTCTAGATAGATGACGCTATTAGAAGCAGCAAGCTCTGTGTGAAAAGTGGTACCATGCGAGCTCAAGTTTGATCAAAAACAACGAGTTAATGATTCGGAGCAGTGTGTTAAGGTATTCAAGCATAATAAACCCGTGTTTTTGCGTGGGTATGTGACAATGGATGAAACATGGACGCATCATTTTACTCCGAAGTCCAATTAACAATCATTCAAAGCGTGGAAAAACGCAACCATTGGCCTGGCAAGGTTATGGTTTCTGTACCTTAAAAAGGAAGGACCATCAACAGTGGCTATTACATAGAGTCGGACGAATCCGCCGAAAAACGGCAGCATTTGAAGAAAATAAAAATGCTGTTCAACAAGTCAATGTACGTAGCCACAAGGTAGTGAAAATGAAAGCAGAAATCCATGAGTTGGACTTCGAAAAGCTGCCGCATTCACCTTATTATCCCTACTGGATCCTCAGCGACTATTTCCTATGTTCAGTTCTCAAAAAAATCCTCGCTGGGGAGATATTTTCGTCGAATGGACCGGTGATCGGCGAAACGGAGGCCTATTTTGAAGCAAAGAGCAAAAAATACAAAATTACAAAAATTATATCGAAAAGTTGGAGGAGTTGTTGACTATGTTGAATAAAAGCAAGGAATTTTGCCAAACAAACAAAAATGCTTTACTATCTGTTATTTAAGAATTTGTAATAATAGGTGGCACACACCCTGTAAATACTCTAATAATAACCTCAATGCACCATTTTCGCATTTCTTTCTTTGAAAGTCATTTTACTTCCTTCTTATTGCCAAATACACTATAATTTTATATAATATACATATATGTATGTATGGCTGCAAGTAATATTTGAATATTTTTTCAATTTTATTATGAAATTTTAGCTCAAATTTCCAGCGCATATTACGACAAGATGGGCGATCCAGTGAATAAAAGAAAAAAATTATAAAAAAAAAATACAACAAAAAACGTTGAAAAAAGAGGATAAAAGAGGACAAAAGCGGTAAATAAGTTGTTCGACTGCAATCAGACGCARAAACAAACACTAATTTCAGGGACCTTGAAATTGTGTATGGACTTCGGCATACCGACACAAATTGAGCCGCACACACTTAACGCCGTCTAAGACTGAAGACCGAAGACGCTCACTTTTTCGCATTTTGTTTCKTTTTTTGTTGTTTTGTTTTTGGTTTCGCAAATATTTCAAGGGTAATTTATGCAAGCGCCGTGGTGTTGCATGTTGCAGCGTTATTGCGTGGCAATTCGGTGTGGCATGTTGGCATGCAGACGCGCCTAATTGTCCTACAGAGCGAAATGACTAATTTATGCGAGCTTTTAAGTTTTTATTTTGTATTTTTTGTTTTTGTATTTCACTATCTTCTTTTTTAACGCCTTTTTGTGCGCATTTTTAATATTTTTTTCGTTTCACTCTTTCGATCGGCCTTTCATTATGAACTTACTACTTCGCATTTTTCTTAGGAAGCTTGTGATTGACTTTTTTTCATTGGCCTTATCGCTCGATTGATTTTGCTCGGGCGCAGACAGTATTTCTTTGGTAATTTGAGCGTTTGCCACAAACTTAGAGACGCGCACTCACTTTGCTTGGCAAGTTTGATTATTGCAACAAATTTACCGTTAGTTTGACTTCCATGGAAATAGCGGCCCGAGGCGATGGAAGCCAATTTATGACAGCAGCTGTAGCCAGAATACGAAAGGAATCAAATATCAAGGGTGCGGAGCTGTGAACTCACCTGTAAGAAAAAAAATTAAAATAAATTATTTTAAATTTGAAAATGTGTAAGAGATTGATGCATTTAGTAGCTAAATAAAGTGTGGACTAAATCTATGGACGTTTTTGTTATAAAAATACAATATTCTTAAGGAGTGAGTACATAGATAGAAGTTACTTTAGGAACATGATGGGCATACCAACTGGTCACTGTCTGGTGGCGACACACGCTCTCACAGATCGATCGAAGACTGCAGGAAATGCCCAGAGCAGGGCACCAAGGAAACAATGGAGCATATCTTGTGCACTTGTTCTGCATTGACAAGACTACGCTGTAAGCATTTGGGGTCTCTACAGTAGGATACACCGGAGGTGGTATCGACAGTGAGGCCACAGAGTCTGTTAAAATTCGTGTAAAGCGCAGACATCCTAAACGGTGACTATTCTTCTTGGACTTAGCAATTGAACTCCATCTGGTATTGCAAAGAATGTGTGGTAGGGCAATAACTACCAGATTAACCTAACCTAACCTAAGGAGTGAAGAACATATAGAAATTGCATATCATGTCTACATATTTGATAAAATCAAAAGTAAAATATTACATTTCGCATAGGATATGTTAAGAGATCGATCCTACAAGGAGTCTCACTTGGACAGCTTCGAACGACAGTCCGCTGTGGACCTTTAAAATCGGAGTTTTCTCCTGAATCGCCAAAGGTAAGACTGCCGAGATATTTTAACCACCGTCTTTCAAAAGCTCGTCATTGATCTGGGCTGGGCTGGACATTGTTTCCATCTCACTCTCCTGCATACAACTTTGACAACTAGCATCCGAAAATATTTTTACTCTTACCGCGTGAATACTTTTTCGACAATCCAATCCCTACGGTTACGGCTGAGGGTAAGTAGTTCAGAAGATATACTGCGATCTACACTAGGGCATTCGTCCTCCATGTGAAAGCTTATTATCAAGGAAAAGTCCAAGGTATTTCACTTAGATAACATTTTAAAGACCTGAGCTTCTAAAGGAGGAGAGGGAATCTGGACAGGTCTGGGATAATATGAATACTGATAAATAAAACCAATCGATGACGATGAAGCGGGCGTCGTATTGTCCTATTATCCGACCATGAAGAAGGTTGAATAGCAATTACTCGTTTGAAGAACAACAAACCGGCGGAGGCCGATGTATTGCTGGCCGATAAGAATAGTATGGTCGGACGAAAACATGCCCGACGATTGAAATCCGTCCGTCAGTATCAGGAAGGACCTCTCCGAGCCATTCGATTCCAAACGAGGTTTCGTAAAAGGGGACTGTCTATCGTGCGACTTCTTCAATCTACTGCTGCAGTAAATAATTCGACTGTAGAGCTCCATTAAGAGCAAGTACAATATTCTATAAGAGTGTACAGCTGCTGGCGTATATTGGTGTCATTGGCCTCACCATTCGAAGTGAAGAATCGTAGTCGGCGCATTCGCGTCTTGGCTCCCACACGCCACTGTTGGCAGTCACAACTTCGAACTCGTAGATAATTTCGTCTATCTTGATACCAGTATTAGCACCAACAACAATGTCAGCTTCGAAATCTCACGCAGAATAACTCTTGCCAACAGTTGCTACTTTTGGCTGAGTAGGCAATTGGGAAGTAAAGTCCTCTCTAGCCGATCAATGACCAAAACTCTATAAGTCAAGTTGATATAGTATACCCTTCGATCAGCTCGTAGACGGTACTTAGAAATTTTCCGCTCACAAACACTTAGGTGCTCGACAAAGTAGACAGCACCAAAATACTTTTACCGAATCACAAACTTTTAGGTAAACAAAAAACTTCGTGAAAAATTGCCGTTTTCATCCTCAAATCCTACACAGAGCAATAAACTTTTCATAAAAAGCCCTTTTCTTTCCTAAGAAGGTCAATGCTACAAACAAAACCACCTCAAAACGCAGCTAAATTGCGTAAATGATAAACGCGGCTTGCATATCGGCTACAGAAATTTACCGAAAAGTTCATGGAAATTGCACAAATCACCTAGTCTACCCTACCACAAGATACTATATGCCTACGAAAATGTTCAAGAAATACTTCCAAATCATATGAACTGTGTTTAATTGAAATGCCAGCGAGCGCAAAGGCGGTCAACGCACCTACGATTGTAGGCAAAAATTTAATAAAAAATCTAAATTGAGACGGTACTGGGTAGGATGACAGCCAGACAGACATAAAAATGCACGACTCTGCAGGGCAATAAACCGGCGAGTAGGCGCGCATGTTCCAAATTTATTTACCACAAACAGAAGCCGAAGGAGCACAGTAAAATTTAATGGGACAAACTATTGGCAGCGGGCAACCGAACTTACGCGAGTGTAGTGGAGTGGGTCAATGGAGCGCCACGCTAAGTGCACAAACAGCGCATGTTAAAGCTTCAACAAAGCAGACGCACGTAAACACTAAACGACCCAATGACCGAACCTAAAATGCAGCCGTGTGCAAGGAGAGTGGGTGATTTGTTGGCGTACAAAACGGTCGGTCAACGACGCAGTAAATGCACAGCTTCGGCGTTGGAGAAGTGGAAAATAATCTAAGACAAGGCGACGTATGAGCAAGAGACACACGGACCAAAAACCAATGCGCACACACATTTGTAGGCGAACAGCTGTGTCCTGGATACCGAAAAAACGGTTGAAGGTTGAAGGCCACCAGACGTCTTTGTCATCACGTTTCATTACGACTTTTCATTTTATTTCTCTACATTTTTCCTGCTATTTTACGAGCAATACTGGTAAAACGTACATTGGCATTTAACTGCCAAACAACCAGCAAGACAGCCAGCCAGCCAACCAGCTCGCAGCAGCAACAAGACGCGGTCGTTACCATGGTGAACTCCTCACACCCACACGACATTGAGGACATTACCGACATCATCATCTTGTATATAACTCAGCTCTGAACACGCCGATAACAACATCATTATGAGGTTAACGTCTAATACCGAAGTGCTGCTACGGTATATAGACACAACAAAATGCTACAACGGCAACTACAAGCAAATACCGAAGTATCCTCTAGATATATGTTTGCTGCATAAGTATTACTAATATTTTGGGTACTTTCCATCGTATACGACAGTAAACACGCGATTGTTCAACTTTCCTTTCGGCTGCAGCCGACTTTCGCCTGGTTTAACGGTGTCAGTAAGCGTCGCCGCACGATGCTTCAGCCACCTACTCGTGACTCAAGGATGTTGACGCCGCCTACATACATACATCCGACACTCTACGAACGCAAATAAAAAACCAACAACGACATGCGGTCGGTATGCGACCTTCCGATTGAGAGAAGATGGTGTCTGATGGCGCCAGTAGTGCGCTAAGTCAATTTAGTGCGTGGGAAACTCCATGTCTGGGGCTTAGTAAATACTAATGCGGGTACCGTAATAGGTATTGCTTGCGTTTACGTACAGCTCTGCACGCGAAGTTTGTATTTTTGTATTTGTTCGGCGTCTATAGTAGTCGTATGCCGAAAATGGTTCATGCTTTGCACCCACAAATGGCCCAAATGAGTCTCGGAAGTCGCTTACTCGTTCCTTTACAGTAATGTGCGTTATGTATCGTAATGTTTCCAAGTTCTCACTAACCCGCATACCATTCTAAATTTATAGCTTGTCTGGGTGCAACTTTCCAACTGGTTGGGTGTGCCATCTTTCCGATATTTCAGCAGTTGTACCGTTATGCCGGCGCATTTAAAGTCATAAAGACAACGTTGTTGGTGGCGTTGGCGACGTCGGTGTCTGCCTTTCAGCTGTTCGCCAGCCAGTATATTACGACTTAGCCTTAGGTGGGGTGGACGGGCGGAAATAACGCTAAGGCAGACGAAAAACAGATTCAAATCAAAATAGAATTGAGTGAACAGCGACAATGCGGCATGGTGATAGAAAGGTCTGCGTATGTAGATGAGTATTGGCATAAGACAGGCGAATGAGCAGACAGCCATCAATGTGTGCAAGTCAGTCAGCCATACTTTAATGTGGAATACTCTTTGTTGAGGGGTCATATATGTATGTATATTTAGACGTGGGGATACATAAATACATATGTATATATCTATGAATGTGTGTATGTATGTCATACCTTATTTTTATTTCAGTTTGTAGTTAACTGAGGTCTGTGAATTGAAATACTCCCTTGTTTTCCCTTCTATTAAAATTCAATTTATTTTGTATGCGTTGATACATCGATCTCTTTGGCCTAAACAAGCTATTATAACAGGTGCCAGTGCACATACAGAACAGACGGGGGTTGTGAAGAAATTGTTTCTTTTATTTAAAGTGAAATTATATTTTTAAATCATGTGGTGCATTTCACTTGTACTTTTGCGATTTATCTCTGTCTAAAGGATTACGATTGCGCAAGTACCGGTAAACTCAGTAATCGAGCAGTAAACCGCACGAAGGCAACAGAGCTCCAAATGTGTCTCAATCAAATGAGCCTCTCCTTGCTTCAACTTTTTAATTCTCTGCCATTCCACTAGTGTCCATACTAGTATTATCATAAAGAGAACCGTTGCAAAATCTAATCTAGAACGCACGGCTGGTGAGTTTTCAAATTCTTGCCCGGTTATCTTAAGCCAAAAAAAATTGACCATTTAGTACAAAGTAAACGTGAATTAGATCTTCATATGGTGCCGTCAGAAGAACAATCACATCATTTGCTAGTCCCTATACGTATTTAAGTGTTCCTAACCGAAGATTTTATAAATTGGTCTGGAGGTTTAGGTTATCTAGTATTTGATTTCGTTGTTTATGTGATTTTGTTGGGTTCTGCGTTTATATATCCTCGATAGTATAGTGGTGAGTATCCCCGCCTGTCACGCGGGAGACCGGGGTTCAATTCCCCGTCGGGGAGATGTGAGAGATTGCATTATTTTTTTTATCGACGAAAACGACAGCTTCACAGAAATTTTTTACAATCGCTTGGAGAGCTCTTGTTTTCCTTAGCAAAATTAATTTTTTTCTGACATCTTCGAAGCATACCTATTCTGAGTAGCATTTCAACCAAAAGATGTATTACCTCGAAAGTTTAGTAGTCCGTATAATAGATTTTTCAACCCCAAGTTCTACCATTTTCTCCATAGTTTTATCAATTTTTCCAAGGTCTCTCTATTTCTCAAGAGTTTTATCAGTTTCTACAGAACTTTATCGATTTCTCCAGAATCTTAACAACTCCTTCAGAGTATGGTCGTCAGTATAGCATATTTTTCCCAATTTCGAGGTTCTGGGAGTTTCAATGCCTTCAATTTTTTTAATTTAGAAATTTATCTAATAATTTTAAGTGTATATTAACAATTTTTGTTTCTTCCAAAAAGCATATGCCTCAAGCAGTAGAGCACTTTATAAGTATTAAAACCATTACGTCATCCAAAGTTTCAGCCCTATACTTAAATACAAAAACAAGCACTGCAAAATACAATCTATTTTCTTTGTTATACGATGCTACATTCCCATGTCCACCGACAACCGGCCGTCAATACAATATGATTGCTATAACGGCTGCCGCCTTCCGTTGGAACGAGTACACAAAAGCAATGCAAGCAAAAAGAGAAGCTTGCAGTATGCATTAGTATGAAAGCAGGAGAATAACATCGTTTTGGCAGCGATGCCCATATGCATGAAATCGACTGTTTGGTTGACTGCCTGACGTGCTGTCGGTCGTCACATTCGACGCTTATGATAACGAAGAGCGCCAACGAGTCGAGTGAGTATGAGGCTAGCGAAAGCAAAAAATCAAAACCTACCCGAACATTAACAAACAATACATAAAAAAGCAAGCAACGACGACGAAAACCGACAACAATGTTAATGATGTTTACGACGGCGACACAATGAAATTATGTGTCAAAACAGAGACTTAAAGAATTAACGATATAAAATTTGCAGTGCAAAACCGGACCGGCAATTGCAGCGATAAATACTCGTAACACGACGTCTTGCGATGCGCATATACACGACAGAGAACGAAAGCTTGCTTACGAACGGCCATGCGCTTGGTATTACCTTCGTACTTTTTACTTCTCTTTGCTTTTATTTCGCCAATTTTATTGGTTTTATTTATCATGTCGGCCATATTGTAAAGTGTGTTTGTATTTCAATGTGTCTCTTGACTCTGACCGGCATTTCTTGTTTGCCATTTGTCTTTGTTTTTCTTCATTTCTGTCTACATCCACTTTTCTTCCATTCATATTACACACACACACAATCGCATACAACGCTGTTGTATTTGTGTGCTAACGAAGTGCGCAATTGCGCATGAGCCAATTTAACGTTCTAACACACCAACACAATTTCTCATTTGCTCTCTGCGCTCTACATCTTATGCTGCCTTACGCACTCTCTTTCTAATATTGTTAAATGGCCACTCATCTAACTAAATTTAGAGAAACCTTTGATTAGCGTGTAGATGTGGCGAGCTTGTTGGTGTCATTGGCGTTCACTTGAGCTGTTTCGGTCTACGCTTTACTCTATACATTCGCGTGCTTTGTTCGGGAGCAATAACTTTTTATATAAACAAAACAAGTAGCTTTGTGCGACCGAAAGCAGTGTGACGATGGCAATGTAAATGCTGTCATACACGTACGCAACAGAGCTTTTGCGGGAAAGTTCAACTATGACTAAGCAGTCGCCTATGTTTCACGCAGCGACATCTGTTGTGAAAACACAGAAGCTATGCAGAAATGAAAGCTGTCTTTTAGGCGCGACAGATGTCGCTAGCAAATCACAATGCTAAAGTCGTAAATGTAACTGTATTCTGAAGACAGCAACTGTCTAATGTCAGACATTAGAAGCTTTCTAACATTTATTTTGACATTGTCGCACATGTTTCAACATCCTCGATAGTATAGTGGTCAGTATCCCCGCCTGTCACGCGGGAGACCGGGGTTCAATTCCCCGTCGGGGAGATGTGAAAATACATTTTTTTAGTACTTATGGAGTTATTAAAAACTGACTCATGCCATTTCAGTTTGTAAGTATTGATCCTCTGTTTAGAATTCGACAACCTTCTTATCATTTTTATCTCATTTTTGATGTTTTTGTTTTTTTTTTTGTACTTTTCTGTAATACAACTGCAAGCTTAAACATAAAAGCAGTACTTTTTTTAAAATACATTTTTCAACATTCATTTGTTTAAATGTCTAAAAACTATTTTTCTTTGTACAACAAAAACTTAAATACTTGCAGCATCTGCTAATCTTTTATGATGTGAGATAAATCTAACCTTAAATTGAGTCCTTCTTTCAGCGCTCTTAGACTGTGGTAAAAGAAGATCGTGCCTTCTCTGGTTAGGACACAACAGAGTTGATTTTTCTACACCAGTTACTTCTTAAAAGATATGGATTCATTTTCTCATAACATCCTCGATAGTATAGTGGTCAGTATCCCCGCCTGTCACGCGGGAGACCGGGGTTCAATTCCCCGTCGGGGAGATATGCAAGTTCTTTTTGCAACTAATATTTTGCTTGAACTACAGCTTATTTACGGTTTTAATTAAATACACTATTTTAATATATATATATATATATCACAATTGAAGACGAGAGCACTAAAAATCAGCTGACAGCTTAAATTTACATAAATTTTATTTCATGGTGAATCAAGTAATAGTTTTCAAAAATGCACCAAAATATTTGTACCTGCGATTGTAAAAAGAGAGAACTGAGCAGTGGATTTGGAGGCTAACATTTTCAAAATAACTGCTAGGCGTAAAAATATATAGGTTTTAATAACGAGGGATGGCTTTCTACTTATAGCAAAGGGTGGTATAGAACTTTTAGTTCAGATCCATCAAAAAAAAAAACATGAAATGTAATAAAAAATATTCTTCTTTTTTATGAAGACCATCCGTACAATTATGCTTTACTTTTTTCACCAGAGCTGTTATCAGTTGTTCCCCTTTTGGGAAGTCTTTAACTTACGCGGCCGTTAAGCAAGGAAGGTGCCTCATCACATTTTCATGTTAATTTAGAAACAGTTCAGAAAGGAAACTGTTACGATTTTTTAATGTTCCTTCAGTGTAAGCCCTAGCACATTATTCTGGAGGCAAAAGAGTCTTTTTATAGAGCCTCTGATTTACGTGATTAAGACAAAAAAAGTGTCTTATCGCTGAAGATTATTTGACGGTTAATATGCAAATGTACATTTGTCCTGGAGAACGTGAGTTTTGGAGTGAAATTTCTAGGATTTAAAAGGTTCTTTCAGACTAAGTCTTTGCATGATAATTTGCCTAGGTATCTTAAACTAAATTTTAAACAAATATATTTGAAAGCTGTTGGAACAACTAGCTCTTTAGTAACTTTACCTTTAGAAGTCACACTTTATTAGACCAAACACTATAGTTTTTGGGGAATCTTACATAGATTCAGACTTCGAAATTCGAAATTGACAAGTACGCACTAAATAAGCTATAAAAGTAAGTACCACAGTCAAACGCCGTGGTACCTTTTCTGAACAAAAAGTGTTTGCGGAATTCATTTTCGTTTATAGTTCAATGATACAAATTCATTAATCAGAAAATCGAAAGCACACATAATGTCCAAATCGTTACAGAAATCTATGAGCAAAGCGTGTGAAAATGTAATTACAAATGTGTAGAGTCGTAATTTCGTATGTAATAAGTGTGTCGCCGCTTGTAATGTGGATTACTAGATGACGACGTGTTGCAAGTTGATATGCGTTGCACAGATGTACTTACAGCACTTACGCCAACAAACAGCGTTACAACAAACAAGTGCTTTCCTACAAACCACCTCATAGTATATAAACATATGTACCTTCGTATGTATATATAAATATATGCATATAGGTAGTATGTACATAACCGGCTAATGAATTTCAATGCGTGTGTAATGTAATGCCAACACTCAAGGATAAGTCGTGCAGGCAGCATAGAAATTAAAGAAGCAGAAAAACGATAACAGCATGCCCGGAGCTGTTGTTATACGCCCGTTTTATCACTTAAATGCATACATATATACATAATATATAAGCTTGAAAGTAGACGGGGGAGCTGAATGTGGGCTTTGTAACGCATTGTGAGACCATGAGACGCTATATCACGTCGCACATGCCGGTAAACTAATATGCTTACGGGCACATACCCACTATATACACACTATACATCTCTATACTTTACATAAGTTTAGAAGACACTGATGATATGTTGATAAAATCGACAACGTTAAGGCGTTACCGTGGGGTTCTAATCGGAAAGGGAAGCTGGCGTGGGGACCTGATGCCTGAGAAACTGGTTTTATTACTACATAAGCTCAGTTACAAGTGCCTTTTTATATAATACATATGTGAACATCATACTACATATGTATGTACATAGACGTTGTACGAAGAACGGAGCTTATTGCTGTCAGTACAACAACTTGACGCCTGCCTTAATTAAAAAGAATGAAATGAAACCTAGTACTTGAGTATTGAGCCGACAATAAATATGAACAAAAAAGCTTCCTACTTTCTCCTATATCATTCAAGTATTGCATGTAGAAGGAACATGGTTTTTAAGGCTGAAATAGTCGTTTTTTTATGCTTTACTAAAGTTTCTTCACTATTCTAGTATGCTGGTAGGATTAGTTTAAGTTAAAAGTTCGAACCTAAGTAGTGTCTTAATTGGACAGCTGAGAACGTCGATACTAAGAGGGATATTACTTGGACAACGTAGAGCGTCGGTACGTTGTGTTGTTCGCAAAGACCCCCATAACTCGATAAAGCGTCTTGAGCCTAACAACCAATATCGGTTTCGACTACCTCTTCTAGTTAGACGAAGTATGACTGCGGAGATGTTTAAATTTTAGTCTTGCAATGGAGGACAATGGAAAAGCAAGTGCCTGGATGTTTCCATCACAACTTTGATAATTTAACACATGAATCGAATTATATCTTGTAAAGGAGCTGGTCGTCGTCCAATGTCTGCTAAGCGAAAGTTAAGGTCGTCAGATCCTGAGCTAGAATGTAAGAGAACAACAGATCTAGTATGTAAGTCATACGAAGACTTAAGCGAAATTTTATAGGATATCAAAATTCTTAAGAGTAACTTCAGACAAACTGGTGGATGTAGTCTCGTATAGAAATTCACGCAAGTGAGGAAAGTTACGATTCTTTTACAAATGGCTCAAGCAGCTCACAATTTCCAGTTTTAGACCAGGTATCCACTGGGAATCCAAATAACATCTGTTTGAAGGCGACCCAGGGTTGTGCGCTGGGTTTAGGACTCGCCACGTAAAAATGCCTCCAATGAAAATTAAACAACAGTCTCGGAAGAGAACTTCACTCCGTTGGAAAGGGCAAGTGGAGAAGGATCTGGCTTCACTTGGAATCTTGGAAAAGAAGAAACGACTGCCGCGCTTTTGTTAACTCGACTATAAGCGGTATCTATGCCAGCAAAGAAGAATGCTTTCAAAAAGCGATCTGTCAAGTCCTTTATTTACAAAACATCCCTCCACACAACAGTCGTGTTGAAAAGGAATGGATCGAAATTTATATAAGGCCAAGAAAAGACAACATGAAGGCTTTAATCTATGCCTAAAACAACTAAATCTCATTATGAAAAAATTATGTATTGGGAACTCTTCACCGAAACTGTAACTAAAGCTTACTGAGAGACCGACTATCATACAGCAGAGGTCTCTTTTATCATATCATTTAAGACCTGTGAAACTCTCACATAAATCTCCGGTTAATAGAAGTCAGTCTTTCTGTAGCCACTCTTAAATTCAGTAATCTAACCTTATTTTCTGTGCTACAACTTCGTTAAAACACTCGTTCCTCGGGACTAGATAGAAATAAATTGAGTTTTGCACCGCGACCTAAGGTCTATTCTGCGCTTCCATAATAGTCCAGTCATTATGGTAAGTTCACCTGGGAATACGAGATACCCAGCTGCAAGTCTGTAAATATTGTATATTGAGGTAGGGTGTATCTACCATATGTAGGCTTTGAGACAACTTTTAGGGTGTCAATATACAATATTTACAGACTTACAGCTGGGTATCTCGAATTCCGAGATTCTTGCTTAATTTTAGCCCAAATGACTGGACTATAAGACAAAAAGCACAGAGAAAACTGAAAAATTAAATAAAATTATTCAAGCAATAACAAACGTCTTTGAAAGCCTAAAGAACGCTAAACTACTGGAGTAACCTCAAGGTATACATGTATGACTAATTTCTAGTACTCACCTGGTTTACCATTGGGACTATATGGATCGTAGCTGCCTGCCGACATCGGTGATGCGTAGCCATTCGACATATTCGCGCTGTAGCTGTGGTTTTGTGAACCCGGTGATGGGCTCAATGGTGGCGCTGAACTGGGCACACTACCCGGACTAGAGGTGGAAATCCATTCCTCGTTACTTGGAGGACTGCAATACAAATAAGAAAAGGTGTCAGGCAAGAAAGAAAAGTAGTATAATAGACCATAAACATAACAAGGTCAACGCGGAAAGGCAATAAAATGAACTCACCATTCCAAACGGGCGCGCTTGGGCACAAAGACCAGATGTCCATTGGCAGTGCCGCTGGCATTGCCACCAGAAGCTGCCGCGGAAGAGGATGACGCCGTTGCGCTATGATTGCCGCCAGTTGTGATCACCAAAGTGCCACCGCCCGCAACGCCGCTGGACGTTGAAGCAGCGCCGGAAACCCCAGCAGTCGCAGCAGCACCGCCGCCGCCGCCACCAACAACTAGATTTATGGTGTTCACATTATTCAGCGGACTCACAGCTATTGTTGTTGCATTGCTCACTGCGGCAGAAGACTTATTGGCAGCAACGGAAATGGAAGTACCGCTGGATGAGGATGCCGTTGACGGCAGTGTGCTGACAGTCAGTGCGATTATATTGTTGCTGTTGTTCACAGCATTGTTGTTGCTGTGGCCCGTATTGCCGTGATTGTTATTGCTATTGTTGCTGTTGCTTAGAGTATTATTATTGCTGTTACGATTAATGCTAGTATTGCTGAAGTTGCTGTGAGAACTACTACTGTTAACGGCCGTCAGTGACGCTGACGTTGGTGTCGCCACGGCCGTTGCCGACGCTGAGTTATGCTTCGTCAACGCAATGACGTCGTGCAGCGGTTCCGTTTTAATGGCAGTCGAAATGATTTTAATTTTCTCCTCCACCGATGCGGCCAATACATTCGTTATGATTGTGGGCTTCTCGCCCAACGTAATGCTGCTGGCATTGTGGTTGTTATTGTTGTTGGCATGCAGACGTTGATGATGTGTGACATGCGCTTGCCGCGGCTGATGGATGAGTGTACGTTGTTGTTGTTGTTGCTGCTGCTGTTGGTGCACACCATTCAAATCGAGCGCATTACTCACTTCACCGCTGGCGATGGCGGCGACGCTGAGCAGATGCGTTGCAGCAATGGTGGCCGGTGGCTGATTGACACCGGCCGCAGCGGCAGCGGCTGCAGCTGCCAATTGTTGTTGCAGCAGAATGTGACTGGGTATGATGGTGGTGGCGGTGGCGGTGGCGCCAGCGCTGTTAGACGACGTTTGCGTCCCTGTTTTGGCATGCGACGTCGACGCAGATGACGTGGATTGCTGTTGAGATTGTTGCTGTTGCTGTTGTTGTACATTTAAGCGATACATGTTGGGTTGCTGATGCGAGCAACTGCTGTTTGACTAAGAAAATATTCGATGATGTGTGACAATATTGTATTTTTGTTGTTGTATGACGCCTAATTTGCTTGCCGCTCGCCAGCAAGCGATTTTCACATGTGTTCGGTTTCAATATGGCGTTTTGTTGTTGCGCATTTTGCGGTTATTGCATACGGAATTGTTGGCAACAGACGAACTATGCGCAACATTTGCTTGCCATTCTTGCCACATTTACATTTTCGTTGCAAGCAAGTAATGCACATTAATTTTTTGAATTAAATATTTGTGGCAACAGTGGTTACAGCACACAGCATATAATTTACCGTTAATTTTTTTTCTGCGGTAAGCTGGAAGTAGAAAATAAGTTGTTGTTTAGTAGAGAAAAAAACAAACATGATGTTCAGAACTGTATTTTTAAATAAAGACGAGTATATAAACAGCTTAAATTTTTAGTCCCCGCGCTTAACGCTAATAGAACTGCATGAACGAGAGTTCATAAATTGTAGGTAGTTGGATCATTCGACTTGCTGAAGTCGTTCCATAACCTATTGTCATATAGAAGGTAATATCACAATACTATTTTCATAGAAACCCTTATCTTTATCGGCGGAAAATTAGAACAATTTTGGGTTTTGCTGAGGCGAAGTTTTCACCCGCAAAATCATTCAAGTTAGACAAGAAAAGATAGTATCCAAACACTTGGTACCCGATTCGGATCATAAGGTGAATGCATAAGACTCTTCCAACCAAGCTTCCGGAGCTTTTAGTCGTAATCGATATATGTGACTTGACGTTATTCTGATATGGAACACAATTCCTCTGCCATTGTCAAAAGTTAGTCACTCCTGAGTGATTGCTTCCTACAGTTTGGAGGATTGTTGACAGTATAGGACCGAATTGAAAATTTGGCTTAAGGGGGGGGTGGGGGATATTAGGGGCGGTTGACTCTGTCATAGTTGATGATTCACTACCAATTCCACCAAATACAAAGTAAAACTTTACTGGAAGCCTTGCTGCTCCATCAGGTCTTAGCCACCATTTGTGCCAACTGACCTATACTGGTTCACAACCATTTCGCCCTGACGTTGCCTTTTTCAACACCAGTAACTATCTGCTTCCAAAATGAATCGTATATATCAAAATTCAACACTGAGTCTTTCGTTGGAAATTTGATAGATCAGATTGTTTTGTGTACACTCGTGTGGTACCCATAGGCTTTGAGATCATTGTGCATTGTTGACATCAAATTCGACGAAACCAAAATTGAACATTGAAGGCTGTTAAAGTATGAGGAGCCCATAAACACTATTCATATTTTCAGGTTCTTTGCTTGCGTTTTCGCATTTATCGAAAAATAAGTCGAATTCTGAGTCAGACCATCTGTCATCGAACGGAACAAAGATTAGTCTTATATCTAAGAATTTCCATTTAGACGTTTCCTGGTAGGTTTTAACGAGTTTGGCAATGTGAGGCCGAGTTGAATCACTCTTTTGGATCTCTCCTGGTAAGGAGGTCATAAGGAACCCAAGTTTCTTGTATGTGAATCATTACCAACGCATGTAGTCACTTTGGAATAGCTTGAGGGCGACTCACAATGCTGAAGTAAGCTCTTCTTCGTGATTCTCGTCGAGCAACGCCCCCATTTCACGGTCTTCGAAGGCATTAGGTTTTTGGCCTTTCCTTAAGCGGGCGGTCGTTGCTTTGAAACGATCAAACCAATCATGGTGTGTTGTTTGCGATAAGCTTCAGACGCCGATTTCTTGGACTGTGAAGTAAAACAAAATAAAAAAAAGGCATCAACCAAAAAGAGACAACGCACTCGCGACTTGACTCCCACATCACTGTTGACAGTTATAACATAGGAGTCTATATTCCGTTGGCAACAGCAAGCCAGAATAACTCTTGCCAACTGAGGAGTGTTGAGTTGAAAATTAAAGTACTCCCTCGACGAACGAAGACCAAACTCTCAACATTCCCGCCCTGCTATTTTGGTGGTGAAAACCCAGGACCTGACTAACCTTACTATCTCGAATAGGCAACAAATAACAAAAAGAAGAAACGACTGATGCGCTGATGTTAACTCGCGTAAGCGTTGTCTACGCCAGTAAAGAAAAAACTGTAGAACATTGAAATATTATATATTTCACAAGAACTCCCTAGCTTTATATGAATTGTTGAATTAATTTTTCAGTCGATATTCGAAATTTTCAAGTTTTTTCAAGCTTCTTTAGTACTAAGGAAATCTAATATTTATGTCTCTCGAGCACTCTCTCAACAAATGCCAAATGTACGCACATTTTTTCGTCACTTTAGTAGTTCATACTTTTCTATTATTTGTCTATATATATATATACAAGGATATATATGATAGAGGAACGAGTGAGTGTCGGAAGGTCACTTAATTAATATAACTCAAGTATTTACCCTATTTATTTGCCGATACAATTGTAGCAGGCAGTTATATACAATAATTAGGTCATTGCGTTCATCCATCAAAAGTCAGCAGACACAGGGTTGCAATATCCGGATAGATACCCAACAGATATATACACACCCAATGGTATGTATGTAAAAAAGACATTTACCTCACACAGCTCCTGACAAGCCACGAAAATCCCCCTCCCACTCACTCAACCCAACACTTTTATTTACTTTATTTTGACCATACACAAGCGCCTTACCCAAACACATACACAATTCTGCACTCTCACAAACACGTTTTTACAGCAACATATATTTAACCGTTATACATTTTCATTTCACCTATTCTGTTATGCACTTTTATATGCCTTTCACCCAACCACCCATGCACGCAGCCGCCTCCCTATGTCAACAACCCACATTAAGAAAATAACAGAAAAAAAAAAGTTAGCGGCTTACGTCGCCATTGCTGCAGCCTCAAGGATTCCAGGTCAACAAATTTTCGCCGATTACATAGGCCGGAAAATGTGCAGCGCAAGTGCGTTTTGCCTGTGTAGTCGGGGCGTTGCTGCACTAGAGCAAGGCGTCGAATAGAGGCATTCTCGTAGTGTTCGTGAACCTTCGTTTTATAGTCGGCGCAATTATGCACTCGTTCAGTAGTTCATCGCTTTTTTTTTATTGAATCACCACCTAAAGCCATACTCAGCCTGTCTAGCCTTCGCTTTCGATTGTTTTCTCCCATTGCAAGCACGCATATGTGTTCGTGTTGTCATGTCATCACTATTTCTATTTTATTGCCTGCCTCAGCTCATTTCTCTCACATGTGTATGCTCATACTGCGATTTCATCGCCCTCCCACAATGCTTAGCGCTTGCTCTTTCCATATTGCACTCGTTTATCCTTTGCTCGTTTATGCAATCGTCGCCTTTATTTTCGTCATCACTCGAGTAGCAGTTACAAGTCCTACAGTTGAAATTCGGCAACGCCTTGCAAATAAGAAGCTTCTATGACTCTTCCCCCCTACATGGTAGTACATTCCCATAATATTGCATTGCTTTGCTCTCTTCGACTATGTGTACATATGTAGATATGGGAGCGGCAGAAGTTCGACACCCGGAAATGGCATTGAAATTTCACTTAACTTTTCCGCAATGATACCAGTGACCCGAACGTGAGTTTGCCAACATGAAAGTGACCGAAGCACCACTTAAGTAAGTGAAATTACTAATTCTAGTGCGAACGTGGCTGGACGGTAGCGTTGCAGTGTATACATATTGCAAAGTTGTATTCTAAAATGTCGTGTGTGACGATGACAATCTAATAACACATGATAATGAGAAGACCTTGTTGTAGCGTAAATCTTATAATTGGTGTTTTAGAATGGCCTAGTTTAAAGTTTAAGACGTTTAGCTAGAAGTCTAAGTTTCGACGAACAAAGACCAAATAATACCAAATAATACCCGTCCTGCCATATGGAGCAGAGGCATGTACGATGACAACATCTGATGAGTCGACGTTACGAGTTTTCGAGAGAAAGGTAATCTAATCTTGGCTTGAGTGCTAAGGTTGGGGTTGGTTGTCTTCGGAATCATCTAACGGTAGGCATAGGAAACGAGCTGTTTCGACGGGTTCGAAGCATAGGGAGAAGGGTGTTAGATCAGCAGGGTTCGCTGGTCAAACGTAAGACACTAACCATTCTTACGTGAACTCATTCCATGTTCGATGCCGTCAACGTATTTCAGGAATGATCTCTTGATGTTCCCAGAAGGCGGTTGCGCTTCAAGTGGACGGCTGTAAGGATGGTTTCTGAGAAACTGCTTGGAGAGGACCTCGATATATTTCTTAACCAGAACTATACCGGCCGGGCTATCCAGTAATAGTACAGAGAGTAGTACTCTGACACTTCCGAAGTGTTCTTCTGCGTTTTACTACATCCAGTTTCTTCATATTTTCCCCATGAGATGCCGACTTGAGGATTTTTTTTGGCTTCCGTACTTTGGCAGTTAATGCGATTGTATGAGTAGTGAAGGAGGAGAGGCTGTCGAATAATACACCTAAAATGTTAGGAGTATTGACAGTCGGCATTTTATCGCCATCGATTTTATTGCAGAGAAGAAGCGAGAAAGGTCGGAGAGATTGTCAGAGTACGAAATGAAGTTTCGCTCTGGTGATTGAGCGTTTTTGCAGATGTAGCAATTAAACAGTAACTGGTAGAGTTCTGCGAGACCTCCGTTTAATTTTTACACTCTCGCAACAAAGTTGCTAAAGAGAGTATTAGAGTTTTGTTCACATAACAGTTGTTTGTAAGTCCTAAAACTAAAAGAGTCAGATATAGGGTTATATACCTGAATGATCAGGGTGACGAGTAGAGTTGAAATCCGGATGTCTGTCCGTCCGTTTGACCGTCCGTCCGTGCAAGTTGGAACTTGAGTACAAATTGAGATATCATAATGCAACTTGGTACACGTACTTCCTGGCTCCATCAGAAGGTTAAGTTCGAAAATGGGCAAAATCGGCCCACTGCCACKCCCACAAAATGGCGGAAACCGAAAACCTATAAAGTGTCATAACTAAGCCATAAATAAAGATATTAAGGTGAAATTTGGCACAAAGGATCGCATTAGGGAGGGGCATATTTGGACGTACTTTTTTTGGAAAAGTGGCCGTGGTCCCGCCCCTACTAAGTTTTTTGTACATATCTCGGAGCTATGTCAACCAAACTCTACAGAGTTGTTTCATTCATGCATTTCCATATACAGTTCAAAAATGGAAAAAATCGGATAATAACCACGCCCACCTCCCATACAAAGGTTATGTTGAAAATCACTAAAAGTGCGTTAACCGACTAACAAAAAACGTCAGAAACACTAAATTTTACGGAAGAAATATCAGAAAGAAGCTGCACCCAGGCTTTCATTAAAAATTGAAAAGGGGCGTGGCGTCGCCCACTTATGGACCAAAAACCATATCTCAAGAACTACTCGACCGATTTCAATGAAATTCTGTGCAGAATAGTTGCTGAACACCCTGATGACATGTACGAAATATGGGTGAAATCGGTTCACAACCACGCCTTCTTCCAATATAACGCTATTTTGAATTCCATCTGATGCCTTCTCTGTATAATATATTAATTAGGAACCAATGATGATAGCGGAATAAAACTTTACACAAATACGGTATTTGATGCGAGTATAAAATGTTCGGTGACACCCGAACTTAGCCCTCCCTTACTTGTTTTAATTTTAAGTTTTTACCTCAAAACAGTACAGATGTTTACCGACCTCAGGTAATGCATGATACAAGCCCTTCAGCTTTGGAGAGAGCATCGTTTGTTACATGTCCTCAAGTAGCCTTGTGTGATTAGCTGTGTGAAAAGCTATTGACAAGTCCAACGCTACCAGGATCGACCTCTTACAGGTTAGCTTTTGATTGAGACCATAAATAATATAAGCGCTTATGACGTTAAGGGTTGTGGCGGTGTTGGCCACTTAGCCGAAGCCAATCTGATGGTCTGCTGGACTTACGGAGAGAGTGAACGTTGGGAGTAGCAAGGTCTCGAGTGTCTTCACTACAGGAGAAAGAAAAGTTATCGAATGATTAGATCTCCCGTGGTCAACGACAAGCTTACTCCCATCAAAAACTTTCAGAAATCGTATGTATATTTAAAAGGTTGAGTACAACACTTTATGGGCTCACAAGGGTTTCAGCTTTAATTTCCATTATTCTGTACCAGCTCAAAAATAACTTGTAACTACGTATTTGTATCAAAATATATAAATATAATATAGAGGCGACGGCCGCAGCTTATAGTGTGTAAGCTTACCCACGTACCCTTTAATTCTTTCAAAGACCATTAGTTCACTTTTCACCTAAACCACAAACATATGACAAGCACGCCCACTTTTTCAAGCTATTCATTTAAGCATATTATGTTTCAATGCCAACGCAAGCGAATTTAATGCCTAAGCCCAACAAATGCTTCAAATTCTATTCTCAAGCAAATTAACGAGTCTCAACGAAACCGTGAGAGTATACCGTACATACAAATGTAAGGCCAAACACAACCCTGGACATACATCAGAATAAAAATAACCGCTTTAGTGCAGAAAGTTCAACAGCCTCGAGAAAGGTGAAAAGACCGTAATTGGTGCGCGAAAAGTTTTATTGGATTAGAAGGCAAATATGTAGTGGGAAAATGCAGAAAATAAGTGAAATGCATAAACATATGTAGTGCGGCATGAAACAGCTGATGCAGTATGAGACCATGCGAGGGGAACCTTGGCGAATATGCTCGCACTTGTACAACCTGCCATGCCTATATATATTTTTGTATTTGTAAGTACATAGCGTACTGGTTGGAATGGTACTTAGAAAGGTTTCCAACAAAAAAATATTGTTGAAAATGCTTTTGATGGATATTAGGTATATAAACTCTCAGTTTTTATAGTCTCCAAGAGTTGTAGTTGATCTAATGGATGTTTGTAACCCCTTAGATCTTTATATATCCGTCTAACTGCTCTTGGTTTCGCTATATGACATTAGAAAGGAGGATGCAATCATGTGTAAAAGTTCACGCAAGTGAGTAAAGTTCACTTGGGAATGGCCGGAAACGATTATTTTACAACTAACGAATGCCGGTCTTAGACCAAGTATTCTCCTCGGATGAGAGCAAATAATTCGAGCTGCAAAGCTGAATAGTAAAGGTACAATCCTCTCTGACGTACGCCAATGATATTGATATCATTGGCCTCAACAACTACGCCGTTAGTTCTACTTTCTTCAGACTGGATAACGAAGTGAAGCGTGTGGGTCTGGTTGTAAACGAGGAATAGACAAAGTATCATCAAACAAACAGGGGTCGCACTCAGCATTAACGCCAACAACAGGATCAAATTCAGAGTGACTAGGCAATTGAGAAGTAAAGTTCTTTCTCGACGAACAAAGACGAAACTCTACAAGTCACTCATCATCGCCAACCTACAAAGGCGTGGACGACATGACAACATCTGATAAGTCAGCGTTACGAGTTTTCGAGGGAAAGATACTGCGAGGTGCGGCAAAATTTATCCATTTCTGTAGAGGATGGTTACTTTTGATCAAAAGTAGTTCCCTTATGACAGCGTATAGCGAAAACGATCGTCGTCTACTCGTGATGAGCCGGCGAAAATGGTGATCAAACCAGATGGTCAGAAAGGTTTTACCTAGGCTTTGCTTGTATACTCTAAAAATCTGATACTATGTGCTACTCCCCTAGGGCCAAACGCTTAATTTGGATGTGTATTGTTAACAAAGGGACCGTATGAAAGAAGTAATCCACCAGAAACGAACAGCTTTGGCAAATAGAAAAGGAATTTTGTTCCATCTGGACAACGTCAGACCACATAAATCGATATTGAGTCGCTAGAAGCGCAGGAAGCTTGGTTGGGAGATTCTCATGCAGCCACCTTGTAGTACAGATCTAGCACCAAGTTATTAATGCTTGTTCCTGTTTGGCGCAAATTAGTTTGCTGGTGATGCCTGGTGTATCTCATGACTCAAGTGAAGCTTGTGAAAATCAATCTGGGGCAATCCCGTTTACAAAAATTCATCATCGGTTCAGGGATACTCTAAAACTCGTAACAAAATCTCTTTTTAAGACGTTTCTAAAATACGGATGTTTTACAAAATTAATTTTGATTATTTAAGACTGCTTAAAAACGAGTAGAAACTCAATAACCAACTATTCCCTTAAGTTGCTGAAAATATACTCGTAGTATATGGTATGTTCGAGCTTACTGCTTTAGTTATTATGTGTACTATCCTGCAAAGACGAAGCACAGGCAACAGCCGAAGAGCAAATACAATCATAATATAGTATACATATAGCTGCAATAAAATTCGATAACGTTAACAGCAAAAACAACATTAACAGTGCCATAAATGAGAGTCGTAAATGTTTGGTGTAGAACGATGCCGAGTGCAGTGAGAGCGTACAACAAGTACAATAGTAATAAAAATAATAAAAAGTTGACTGCAAAAATGGTTGGTAGAAGCAATAAAAGTCCACGCAGAATGTCTATAACCGATTGTTGTCATACACAAACATAGAAAATTTATATTTTTCCATTAGTAACAAATTTTGCTGTATTTTTGTTTGTGTTTGCATTATTTTGTTGCATTAGTTGTACGTGCCACACTCGGTGTTGGCAGCTACGCCTACGTCAAATGCAACACTGTGTGCGTTTTTGTACATTGTTGGTCTTGCACTTATGTGGCGTGTTTTAAGACTCTGCATTGACCCAATTTTCGAGGGTTGCTCTCGAATTCCAATCGAACCCTTATATGACGAAGGATTTTAAAATTTATATCAGATAGTATTTTGAAAATTGATAATAAAATTTATGGGTATGTTCATAAGGGACAAAGATTCATTGGAAAGTTGCTTGAGAAATATTATCAAGCTTTAATAGGGTTGAATTGAGTATAAACATGAAATGAATCCAAATTCCAGTACTCATAAATACCATGTTCAAACAACCTACAGATAAATAGGGTAAACCCTTCTCTTTCAGAGTATCCAGAAGACGACGGTATATGTAATTGAGTGTTAATTTATTGTCGCGATGAACTAGACAAAGTTATTAGCCAAGCCAATTAATAATCAAGTGCATGTAACCTATGCTCGCACTTATCCTACGAGGCGGTTGCGTGACATAACACTGGCTTACATTTACGAAATCGAAATTTAGTCCGCAAATTAAAAATTGAGATTTATTTCTCAAAATAGTCTCCCTTTAGCTCAAAGCACTAGACCAAGCGAAGGTCTATTTCTATATCTATTTCTTTCAGTTGATGAAAAGTAAATAAAGCACCAAAAGAAGATATTAGAACAATATGAAAATTTTCTGAAAAAAGTGCAAACAGAACCTCCAGTTGAAACCAGTCCCAGAAAAGGAATTAATTACAGAATAATTTCACAAACAATGCAACAACAAGAAAGCGCTTTATTAATGTGGACAGAGACAGATTGCAGGTGACTGACATTGACGGGAACTCCTACTCACCGAGCACCATACTATAGTTGGAGATCGAAGACAGATTGTCGAGTCTACTATTAAGCTATGTGCTGGACAATTCGGCCGGTCACCATCCAGAGTTGCAACTCGCCCTTAAGGGCTACAGGGTCAACTAGTGCGCGGACCAGACCAGGGAATAGCAAGATTATAAGGACCTATGACAGTGTTTCAAACTGACGCATTCAGCGCTATTTGTGCCTATAGTGGTAGCACTCCTACCTATCTACATACAATATTTCACCCTCGATATGACCCTAGGGTCCTTTTAGATGTGTACTGTCTAAGTTATCTACCCCTCCTTCAATTAGAGGTATGGCAAAAAGAAATCGTGGACTATTGTCACCATGGATGTAGCCGTTTCGGGCACATGGTTGTGGATCATAAAAAATCTAAGACCACGTTGAAACTTAATAAGGCAATTTTTGACGACCCGTATATCTGTACACTCCAAAGCTCGCAACTAATCGACAAATCAGCCAAACAAATGCTGAAAAATGGGCATAATTCAAAGGTGTGTAAAACTTTTCAGCCAACTGAAAGACAACTGTTCGCCCACCAATCGAAAGGAATACAAAAAAAAAAAAAAATCGTAATACTGCTAAATTTTTAGAATGGAATTCTCGATACATATCAACAAATATTCAGGTTTCAAGTGTGATGCCAAATCAGTACAACAAATTAAACAAAAAACGAATGAATAGGTTATTTTTAGCATGCTCGTTCTTATTTTTGTCCGCTTTATCTTCGTTAATATTTTACAACAATGTAATTTCATTCACTTTATACTCGCGTCAACAACTGCGCGCTCGTATAACAACCGCATTATTCTCACGCTCACTTTGCATCTCTTATTTCGCCAATTCGCCGCAAATATGCTGCTCGCCAGTTTAGAATGATTGCATTACCTTCTCATAATATTATATTAGCGGTTCGTTTGTTATTGTTGTTATTTATTCACTGTTATTGTGATGTGTGTTTGGCCTAAGGTTAATATGTAGCCTCCGTGGCGCAATTGGCTAGCGCGTTCGGCTGTTAACCGAAAGGTTGGTGGTTCGAACCCACCCGGGGGCGCACATAAACTTTTTGTGCCAATAAATTTATATTCAAAACGAAATTTTAAACATACATACATGACGCTAAAATGAAGCCTGGAATTAAATTCCACTCGAAAAATTGGTCATGAAACAGGGAAGATTGACGAAATGTCCGAGAGAATAAGGATAGTTTTAATATGTATGGATTTTCTTTCAGAGTTTATAAATTAGCAGTTTTGCAATGACTAAATAATATATACATATATTTTTTTTTTCAATTCAATTGTTTTTTCTTCAAGACAGTTTCTTAATAAAACAAAATATTAAAACAAAATATTAAAAAAAAACGAAGAAAAAAATTAATTAAAAGTTTATTAATATATTGAAGAATATCATACATACATAATTCAAAAAAGTATGATAATCCGTCCAAAAACCTCTCAAATCAAGTGTATTTTGGAGATGCGGGGCATCGATCCCCGTACCTCTCACATGCTAAGCGAGCGCTCTACCATCTGAGCTACATCCCCATAGAAAATTTGGTTGCCCAGTGTTGTGATTTGAATACTTAGATATGTGTCATTAACTGGTTATACGGCTTAATATCGGAAATAAGACTGTTTTAAGGCCGGTTTTATATTGGATATAAGACGCTTTAAATTATACAAAACGGATCACAATGAATTCGACAAATTTTATTGGTTTTGGAACTTTTAAAGTACAGTATAAAGTCATTGTACTTTATGAGTAATCACTAGAGATAAACAATAACAACCGGCTTTTAGTTAGGTTAGGTTAGGTTAGCTTCTCCCTTAAGAGCTCGATCCTAAAAGGGATCTCACTTGTGTAGCTTAGAACGCCGGTCGGTCCGTTGTGGTAAATAAAATTCCTATATAATAGATCGTAACAGTCTTGCCAAAGGTGGACAGTGGTGGAGAAAGTTCATTTCACCATTCTCCATCAGCTTTGACAACTAGCATCCGAAAAGATTTTTAACCTATTGGTGTCCGTGTACCTCGGTAGATCTACTGTGTTCTCCTCTAGGTCAGGAGAATATCGCAGTCGGGTCGGGTCGTTGAACAGCGAATACTAAGTTCACGCGGGGTCCATTGACCAGGTGCTAGAACGTAAGACGTCTCGTTCACATACCGAAGCCCCCTCGGGATAGCTCATCGACTTTGCAGTTGCCAGAAACCAAAACGTCTGATATAAAATAAAGTAAAGTAAAGCCATTTCTAGTGAGAACAGACACTCCTTAATAAACAGTCACACTCTCTGAAAGAGGCTGTACTTCAGGGAAGTACGCCTACTGCCACCTTAATAGGAGAACCCTATTACGGTTCGATAGCTTAAAGCTAAGATTTATGGAGAGCTCCTTGTAGAAAACTCCCTTCCTCCCTAGCTTTGACCATAGAAAAGGCTCACTGCGCTTCTTTTCCAGCAACTCCTACCCATTCAAATATCCCTCGTCTGTATTTGAGCAGAGAAAATATTGGATAACATTCGATTGCCGGCCGAATAAATTATCGATTAAAGTATGAGCTCGGCATTACAGCGCAAGCTACACAACATGCAGGTCCTAATATAATATACATTACAGAGTCTGAAAGTGTTCAAGAGCAAGATATAAACGATAGAGAGATGACCATGTCTACAAAATGTTAAGGATGTGGTGCTTGAAATTGTCAGGAAAGTGTTAGAGAAACTCGACTTTCGAGTATGTTTGAATGATTTTAGTGCATATTCTTGCTCTACTCGTCCCGATAAAGCGTGCGAATTCCAATCCTACATTCATGGAGAGCATTATAACTGCCGGTGAGACTTGGGTTTGCGACCTTGACATGCAAAAATCAAAATGATACTCATTGTTTTTTTTCGATATTCATGATTTGGTACATCATGAATTTGTTTAGGACTGACAAATGGTCAACAAGGAGTTCTATTTGGCCGTATTGAGGCCTTTGCGTGCGAACATCCATCGAAAACGGCCGGCTTCGCCTGTGCTGCTTATGGTAAGGCTAACTTGACACGCCGCGAGTTGTAAAAACTGGACTATAATCCGACAACATTCGCTTCAACTCTGTGAAGACTCCAATGAACAAGTACCCTTTACATACGTATGCTTAAATGTAGTACTGTAACTAAGCCAAGAGTGTTCCAAAAGTTCACTTGTATTAAATATTTTTACTAACTTTTTCAATTTCCCGCAGTAGGGCTAATCGCCACTTACTTTTATTGCTTACACGAGTATTGTACGTTCGTTTAGATAACTCTCTCGTGCCGTTGTGCAATTTTCGTGTTCAGGCTAATGTTTTTTTTATTGTTTTTCCATTACAAAATTATCAACTCTCTTTTTGATCATTTTCGTGCAATTTTGTTTTTTATACCTTGAACAGGATATATTAAGTTTGGCAAGATGTTGGTAACAACTAGAAGAGAATGTCGGAGAGCCAGTAAAAATATATACATATACATATGTATATGTACATAGCATAACGAGCTCTTCAAGGTGTTGATAACGATCGGAATCAAGAGTTTGTATAGAACACTTTTTCATTCGCTGAGATATCTTTGATGTGGCATTACTTATTTCTTTTAGCAACGCTATAAAATCTAGACTGGTCTGACTATCCTACGAACTGAAGGATCAAACTGAAGTCTTTCTTTGTATGGAAAACTTTTTAATTTAACGAGATTTCTTTACGTAATTTGGTATGGATTATTTTCCAAGACAACACTATGATATCCAAAGCCATTTTTCAAATCGTACGGCTATAGCATAGAGCTATCATACAATCTGATGGATCAAAGTTAAGTTCTTATATGGAAAAGCTTTTCATTTGCCGAGATTTCTTCACGAAATTTGGCAGGGATTATTTTCCAAGACAATGCTACGATATCAAAAAAAAAAAAAAACAAGAAAAAACGTTAACTTCAGTTGCACCGAAGCTAAATACCCTTCACAGGTGCATTTCTGTTAGTAATTATGTGTTCATATGCTATAGTAATCCGATCTGAAAATTTTTTTCGGAGATTATATTATTACCTTAAGCAGTAATCCAAGTCCAATTTCGTGAAGATACCACGTCAAATGTGAAAGCTTTCCATACATGAACTTGATTCCGATTGTTCAGTTTATATGGCAGCTATATGTTATAGTTAACCGATCTGAATAATTTCTTCCGATATTACATTATTTTTATGAAAAATAACTCTTACCAAATTTCGTGAAGATATATCGTCAAATGAGGAAGTTTCTCATGCAAGCATTTGATTCCGATCATTCAGTTTGTATGGCAGCTATATGTTATAGTTAACCGATCTGAACAATTTTTTCAGAGATTACATTATTTTCTTAGAAAATAATCTATACCAAATTTCGCGAATATATCTTATTGAATGCAAAAGTTTTCCATACCAGCACTAGATTCCGATCGTTCAGTTTGTATGGCAGCTATATGTTATAGTTAACCGATCTGAACAATTTCTTCGGAGACTATATTGTTGCCATAGAAAATAACTTGTGCCAACTTTAGTGAAGATACATTGTCAAATGTGAAAGTTTTCCATACAAGAACTTGATTCCGATCGTTCAGTTTATATGGCAGCTATATGTTATAGTGGTCCACTATATGCAGTTCCGACAAATGAGTAGCTTCTTGAAGAGAAAATGGTGCTTGCAAAATTTCAAAACAATATCTTAAAAACTGAGGGACTAGTTCGTATATATACAGACAGACGGAATGACGAACAGACAGACAGACGGACATGGCTAAATCGAATCAGCTCAACATACTGATCATTTATATATATACTTTATAGGGTCTCCGACGCTTTCTTCTGGGTGTTACAAACTTCGTGACAAAATTCCCCCCTGTTCAGGGTATAAAAAATTTTCAGATCGTATGAATGTAGCATATAGCTGCTATACAAACAGAACGATGAAAATCAAGTTCTTTTATGTAAACTATTTCATTTGTGTAAGGTATTATACTTTCGGTGCAGCCGAAGTTCAACTTTTTTTTTCTTTTAATTTTTTTGTTGAGTTAGCAACCGCGAAGCTTGTTTTCGATGTTAGACAATTGAATGAAAATGTAAAAAAGGAAATCAAACGACAAGAATACAGCGGATAAAAACACGTAAATTGAAATTGAAATTACCGACGGAAGTGGGATACCAAAATACAAAAGCAACAGAAATTACAGCAGCAATTACAACACTGCCAGCGGCAACGAGAGCAATGCACATGCCGCAACAATAGTAAAATGCGCAACAAAACTGGATACCAACAGTCAGCTAGACAGCCAGTCAGTCAACGAATGCATAGTTTAGACACAACCGACAAAAAAAATATATATAAAAATTAAACTAAATTAATTTGAAAGCACCCAGCGTTAACGCTACGAGCGTGCGAATACGCCAGGCTAGTTAGTTGCCATAGAATGACAGCTCGTTTGGCCGCGCTTTCCCGCCCTTCGTCAGCAGCCTAACTTCATTGTCGCTTTCGTTCGGAGGCACGAGTGTGTACGTAAGCTCAATTTTCAGTTCAATTCGTTTTGTTGCATTGCTGCATTTCGTTTTATTTCACCTTTTTTGTGTGCATTTAATTTCGTTTTCATCCATGCTGTGATCGCCGCCGCACTCGTGTTTGATTGTCGTTTCGTCACGTCTCGTCGCATTTTTCGCATCGTTTCGCATGTAACATTCTATTCTAACCCTGTGCTCTGCATACGGCATCCCAACGCCACCACTTGGTAGCATCATCGATGCTTCATCTGTCCCCAAATGCCTTGAGCAAGCAAGCAAGCACCAGATGAGCGCGAAATTTCGTACGCGGCAGACTTTGCAGGTAATTTATGTATGTGGAAAGTTTGGTACGACCAGTCTAACATAAAGCAATAAATTTCCAGCAAAATGTGTGGGACGAGATATTTTTTTAAGCAGTTGGAAACGAGTTTTGAATTTTTCTAGTTGATCATAAAGTTGGGGAGACTTTTTTAAGTTGTCTAAGAATGCATATTTCAAAGTATCAATATCTACAACCAAAGCTCGTTGTATCCGAAAGGGATGAATCCACTTCCATGCCCTTTTGGGTATGAGATCCTTATATCCTGGGAGGTGCTTCTTAGCGCTCTCAAAACCAAAGCTTATGGCAACGTTTGAGTTGGTGAGGGGACCGTTAGACTCCTTGTTTAGCAGAGTCATAGCTCATCGAATTTTATTGAGCCTTATGTCTTCCAACCGCTAGTTGGGGAAGACTGGTTGCACTATCGCAGCATTTCCTCTATCTCCGCAGGTGTGGAGGGTTCAGAAGGAAGTCAGCGAGGTCCTTCCACACCTCTACAAGCTCTAGCTACCGATCCGAAATTTTCCTTGACCACCTTAATGAAAACCGCGGATATACGAATATAATAGTCAACTAAGAATAATATTTAGTTCGTCCAAGTGCTCGGAGACAACTCACCAGCCGCTATCCTTTATTACTAGTAGCACTTCAGTATACATTGGTAGGGACTTTTTTTGTTCCTTAATGCCTAATTATTTAATTAAGGGAAATACTAATCCCATAAGGATTTATGGGGCTCATGTCTAGACTTTGAACTGGCCAATCGATAATTTTAATATTTCGACTACTTATCCGCGTAAGCGCTGTCTGCGCCAATAAAAAGGAATAAGAAGATTCAGCTTTTAACGACCCGCGAGCGTAATCAAAAAACCAAGCCAATCGTGAAGAACCCACACCATCACTGCTGACCCAGCTTGTTTCACACGTTTTTTTGGTGTACTTGGGCCTAAGTTCTTGTGAAGGAGGTCGTCATGGTTTTCCATCATTGTCAAATACGTTGAATTTGGATTCGATACTCCAAATTATCTAATTCCAGAACTTTTTTAGAAATGATCTTTAGCTAAAGTTTGTACTATTCGCCACACCATCACCCATTTTAAAAACCACCATTCATTATTGAATAATAATCGACGGAATAGACCACGTCCAGCACGCAGTGAAGAAAATATGGCAGCTGTAGCGGAGAATGAATACGAAGACCGTGGAGAGTCCATACGGTGCCTTTCGCAATCACTCGGACTGACGTATGGAACGACTTGGCGCATTTTACGTCGAGATCTGAAATTTAATGCATACAAAATGCGACCTTCTCAAGCGCCGTCTCTTCAAAAGTTCCAAGAAGAATCGACATTTTCGAACACAATTTTGTTCAGCGAGGAGGCCCATTTCTGCTCAATGGGTATGTAAATCAGCAAAATTGCCGCATTTGGGACAAAGAGATACCTGCACAGATTCACGAGCTACCATTTTATCCAGAAAAAGTAACGGTTTGGGGTATTTTGTGGGCCGATGGAATCATTGGTTCATATTTCTTGAAAAATTATACCAGTGAGAACGTAACCATTAAGCGGCTAGATGATGACAGAAATTGAAGTTTGTTTGGTATCAACAAGATGGCGAAACTTCTCGCAAATCGTATGAATCAATTCATTTATTGAGAGAACACTTCGGTAAGCAGATTGTCCACCAAGATCGTGGGACATCACACCATTAAACTTTTTCTTATGGGAATATGTCAAGTCTAAAGTCTATGCGGAAAATTACGCTTAGATTTAGGCCTTGGAGCAAAACTTGGTCGAAATGCTCGAACGAGTCATAGAAAACAGGACTCAACAGATGGGGACCAACTGACACGTAGCCGCGTGTTTGCAATTTCAGTACGGACTTTGAAATATTTCGAAATAGCCGTGTATAAACACTACATTATCAAAAAACCGCTTTCGAATCGCACAGCAAACGCTTTTCTGCTGACAGCTGCACTAATTTGCATACAAAATTCATGGGAAGTGAACACGAATAGCTTACAGCAGCCGCAAACAGAGTATTTACATACAAACATATGTACATATATGTGTATATAAATAACAATAATAACAATAGTTGGTGCATTTGTTTAATAACAAAAACAACGGGAAGAGCATTAAACTTTTATCAGCGCAACCGGTGCTGAAAAAAAGCTGAAACGTGAAAAATAATTGCCGAGACGATGAGTACGCGAACTATTTACTAACAACAACAAGTAAAGTTGAAGTGCGGAAAAGCAGAAGCGTGCAAAATAAGATTGAAATTGAAACCTACAAAAAAAGAAGAAGAAGAAAATACAAATTTGAATAGCGACACGGAAGCGCTAAAACTAAATCACGTGCATACCACTCTCCATACATGCATACACGCACACATACACACACACACACACAAGCGTCGTATTATTTGGCCCACTGACTGAGTGGCGCTGATGGCGGTCATACGCCACATAAGTAGCCGAAGAATTTTTGATTGAATTCTCGCAGCCGCCACACTGACTGCTGGGGCACATCGGCCGCGTTGGCGCCGACGCTGGTCAGTCGAGCAAACGAGCGAAATGTTGACTCTTTATGCCTTTTTTTTTATAACATTTTCGATGGCGATGGCTGGTTAATAGGTGCCAAAATGAGCGCACCAGCAGAAAGAAAAAATAAAAAACAACAAAAATATGCAGTAGAAAAAAACATAACAAAATCAACCAGAAAAGAGCAAGAAAAAATCAGCGAAAAAAATTACAACAACAAGGCAAAAATCAGCCACAAAAATAACAGCAACGCCAACATTTTGTGTGTCACTACGTCAAACCGCAAAAAGCGACAAATAAAAAGCACGGCGAAGGTACGAGTGTGTGGCAAAATGGAGTGAGAAATATAAATAAAATATCATGATAAATATGCATGTAAAACGCGCCAACGAACAACTAACAATACATATACCCTTGAAAAAATCAGAAAGTTTTTATACAAAACTTAATTTTCATCGTTCAGTTTGTATGGCGGCTATTCCGTGAAGTTAACTCGTCAAATAAAAAAGTTTTCTGGATAAAGACTTGATTTTGATCTATCAGTTCATATGACAGCTATATCTTATAGTGGTCCAATCTGGAAAAATTTTTCAGAGATTATAGCGTTTCTTTGGACGATAACTTATGCCAAATTTCGTGCAGATAACTCGTCAAGTAAAAATGTTGTTCATATAAGCACTTAATTTTGATTATTCTCAGGAAAAAATATATTCTAGATCAATTCTATATCTCAAAAACTAAGGAACTAGTTGTTATATAAACAGACAGATTGTCGTGACTAAATCATCAATGATTTAGAAAATGTATTATAAAATCATCAACTCCTCCTTCTGGTTGTTACAAACTTCGTGGCAAATTTAATATACACTGTTCAGGGTATTTAATAATACAAATATAATATAAAGAAATATATACATATGACAAATAAGGAAGTATGTGTATGTTAGACCCACAAAAAACAAGAAGATATTGTAAACCTGCTCTCGACACTAAATTTGGAAGCTGATTCAAAGGCTTGCTGCTTGCTTTGTTCAGCATGTTGGCTTGATTTCATGCTACGAAATTCACCTGTGTGTTTATTGCCGAATATTGGCTTCACAAATGTCGCAAACAAGTTAACTGTAATACAAATTTTTCGGACAATATATTCAACTATATTTTGGCTTTAAATAATTTAAATAATTTAATTTTTTGGCGTCAAAATGGCAGCTCAAGATTTTCACTTACAAATAGCAAGACATTAGTACCAAAAAAATATACTAAACGCGATGTGCCACACCCTCTTTGCTAGTCTAAACTTGTAATCAAGAAGTGCGAGTATTTACACACACACATAAAAGCATTACATCGATTACAATAACACAGATAACATTTTGCTCACTGCAATGCCGATTGCATTCGAATTGCAGTGGAGAGCATCGCACATGCTCTCTTCTGCACTCTCGTGCACTCACAGCCATATATGTATATGTACTTAAATATTCATGGTTGTACTTACAACTGCGGCGATATGTAATGAATAAATACGTAATACGTAATTGCGTGGGCGATTTGATTGCTTGTTTATTGTTGTTGGCGGTCAAACAAAACCAACTACAAATCGGAACATGAGAGTGAAGCGGTGATATTTATTGCAGAAAAAGAAAGGCGCGCACTTTGCGAATGAGCTTGCAATTGTTCAAAATAACAAAAACATTGTGGAATTTATAGGAAAAATTAGTTTCAAAGATCAAAGTCATCGATGACATAATAATAATTAAAATATTTGCGCTTAATTTAATTGCGATAGCTTTTATTGAGATTTGTATAGGAGATATAAACACAGCCTAGGAAGCGAAATTAAAAAAGATTATTACACTGATTCCAAGTCGAAGATCGAAGTGGAAACATCCCTCCCTAGGGTTGTGCACCCGAATGAAAAGCAGAAAACTGCCTCGGATGAGAGACGAGCTTTTGATGAAAAGGAAGACATCCACTCTATTGGAAAGACCAGGTGGAGTCTCCAATTAGCGATAAACAGCAAAAAGTATAAACGTCTGGCGCGCTGTTGTAAACCCGGCTATAACCGCCTAAACGGTGCCTACGCCAATAAAGAAAAAGAAAGTTAACTAGAAAATCGGAAATCCGTAAAATAGTTAAATTGAGGCTACGAGAGGTATTGACTCAATTTCAAACATTGATCGATATATACAGTATGAAGCCGGATTTTCGATAATCTTTGAACGGTACAAGGAGTGGTTTTTTTTCAAAAAAAAAAAACGGTCTCTTATTGAGCTATAAGTATAACATGAAGGCAGCCGACGTTTGAAAAAGGTATGGAAATATGGACCCGATTTCAGCTATTTTCGGCAGATTATATTTAGAAAAAATGGTCTCTTTTACTAAGATCCCTCACGTATTGGCCGATATGTAAGGTATGAAATCAGCCAGAAAGTAAAAAAAAATGGGAGTGTGAAGGCTATGGGAAGTTTTCGAACGATTTTTTCTATGAATTTCCTTAAAATATCTCACGGATTCACCGATATTTTGGTAAAAAAAATTAAACCTAGACATATTTGTTCACTGTCCAATTTACACTATGATCCTCGAAATTATGCAAAAAATCCATATCTGACTAATTGATCATACGACAATTGAAGCTTGAACAAAGGAGAGCAGGGAAATTGTCTTTTTTGTGGAGTACCAGAGTTACTATTCTCATAGAAAATTACGTTTAATATCAGCGGAATCGGTTTCGTTGTATTCTTTCGACCTTAGATGGCGACCATTAAAAATTGGTTAACGAGTTTAATTTTTCGAAGAGATTCATCGTCGTTTCGTGCGTGGCCAACGACGAAAGATGCATCTACTGGTAGACACTCTACTTCACCGGCAATTCTTCTCCGAAGAAGCCGATGGCTGGATGTAAGGACTTCGCGGGAGCTCAGCAAGAGGTGGTCAGCAACCTCAGCAACAAGAGCTTTCTGGCCTAGTGTAGGACGTAAAATATTAATTGAACTGCTATCTCACATCGCCGCCCTAACTGCACACTGTCCTAGAGGTTCTTACATGGTGAGGCTCAGGATATTCGTGCGCAGCTTGTCAAAGTTGCAATTAGGAAGGTGTGTTGAAAATATCTAGACACTTTCTCCTTCACTGCCCAGCTTTCGCCAGATTATGTATGGTTGAAGCATCTCTGTTATTACTATTAGTCAAACGTTTCTAACATAAGCCTTAAATTTTAATGGATATGATCTCGAATCAACCAATAGGCCTATAATTTTAGAAATAGAAATCTCTTTTTGAAATTAGTTTTGACGTACTATATTTCAATTCTGTAAAACAATTTAGTGGACGAAGAGCAACCTGAAGAGATTCAAGACATGCCATTTCATATAGAAAAAATGCGGTTTGGTGTGGTTTGTGGGTCGGTGGTTGGTCCATATTTCTTCAAAAATTATCCCGGCGAAAACGTAACCGTCAACGGCGACCGTTATTTCGCATTGATAACTTACTATTTAATGCCTGAAATTGAAGCCGTGATCTCTGCGACATTTAGTTTCAAAAAGACGGCGCCACTTCCCACACGTCGTATCAATCAATGCAATGCAATCATTGAGAGAACACTTCGGTGAGCAGATAATTTCACGTTTTGAGCCGGACAACCCCTTTTCTATTCAAGCCTTGGAGCAAAAGATCACGCATGTCACTTGTCAGTTAGCAGTCAAAATGCTCGAACGAGTTATCCAAAATCGGACTCAACGGATGGACCATCTGAGATCGGCCAACATTTGTAAGAGGTAATCTTCAAAAAATAAATCCCAAAAATTTTCTTTCGTATGATAGTAAAAATTCCTCATTAAATTTGAAGTTTCTCTGTTTTTTCTTAAAAAAAAAAAAAACAGACAGGGGACCTTGAAATGGATCCCCTTTATATTTTGAGTTTTGTAAAATAATTTAGTGGAATTGGTTTTCATAAGTGCAAAAATTTTAAAAATATTTTGTGAAAGCAGAACACACAATTTTTTCGGATTTATAAGGTATATATAAGGATATTTACTATACTACATATATTTAAACTTTATGTGGTGGGATGTTAGTACTTTAAAATGTCTAATTTTTGAAAATATATGGCAAATTACTTAATAATATATTATTTATCTATCTTATATATATATGTATACTTGCATTACCCGATGTTATTTTGGTGTTAGATATTATATTCCAAGCGCATTCCTTAATCCTAAATTTAAGAGAGATGTTCTGTACTGTTGCACTTAATCCAGAGTGTGTTTTTAATGTGGTTTTTTTTAACTGT
This sequence comes from Bactrocera latifrons, assembly GCF_001853355.1. NCBI lineage: Eukaryota > Metazoa > Arthropoda > Insecta > Diptera > Tephritidae > Bactrocera > Bactrocera latifrons. The sequence goes on along the minus strand of NW_017535986.1, from coordinate 221,363 downwards.
GTTTGTATATGCACATATAATTATTTAATTTTATATATATCTCCATATACATATACATATGTATCTATGTATATCTTCAGATATATGTTTGTATGTATGTATAATAATTTATTTTAGAATTTCATTTTTGAACACAAGCACTCAACTTTTAGCACATTCCACATTTTCCATGCGACTTTTTATTTGTTTAATGAATTGTGCAGAATTGATAAATATTTATTTATGCTTTTTTTGCATCTTCATTTCACAATTTTTATAATTTTTTTGCATATTCTACTATATATTTTTATACACTGTACACATTTTTCAGCTTCGTTGCATTTGTCACTTTCTTTTGTCTTTTTAATATACTTTTTATTACCTACACAGAAGAATAAGGAATAGAAACAATAATGATTGCACTAATAAAAAACGAGACGGCAGAATAACAACAACAACGACGGTAGTGCCGAACAGACGTTTGATTTCGTAGCGTAATCGTACTAGGACGAGACAGTGTTGTAGAACATTTCGGAATGGATCTGCACATGAAAACGATACACTTAACGAGGAGCGAAAACCACTGCATACTAAACACCACACATGAGCATGCATACATACATACACATATATATGTCTACATATATAAATATGTGCATCCGATAGAGGAAAAAATTGAATGAGACTACAATAGCAATGCTTGCATACAAATGTCAAGTATGTATGGATGTGTGTGTATGCATGTAGCAGACGAAAGAGACGTAAAGCGATAAATAAAAGTAGTGCTTGTGAGGGAGTGCATACAACATGTTATATGTTTGCATGCAATGCGTTTGTCGATGACGGCGGCACTGACTCCGGCTCCGACTCCTGTGACGACTAAAATGTTAATACAAGTATACAGTTTCTGTTATTGTTTTTGCCTCGTTTGTTGAATGCTGTTATTATTATTGTTGTTGTTATTGCTAGAACGTCTGCTCGTTTATGTTGCGCTGCATTTTATTGATGTTGCCCCGTTTGTTGTTGGGATGCTCGTGCGAGACAATGCTGCTATGTATGTATGTAGTGCGTACGGTCGGTGAAAAAGGTAACGGCGGGTTACGCGACGTAAGTGCAGTCGATTACGTACACATGTAGGCTTTTATATTTCAACATAGGCATCCTCGTCGTTACTTTCTGAATTGTGCTAGCATACTTGCTCTCAAACAAACATAGAGATACTGAAAAACAGCAAAAACCCGCCGTGAATTCACAATCACTTAGCACACGAAATTCAACATGCGTACGCGAGAAATGCTAAAATAAAGCAAAAAAATAAATAATTGCAGGGCTGAACGGTCAAAAGCGATATTGCCCATTTTATTTTATTTAAGTTTATTTATTTTTTTTGTAAATTTTTTTTAAATAATT
>NW_017535986.1:184024-219697 GCF_001853355.1 Bactrocera latifrons | reverse complement strand
TATATATTTTTTTTCCTTTTGTTAATTTTTTTTTGTTTTATTCTACGTTGGACCACCCCTTTCCAACGTAAACAGGACTTTTTGAATCTAGCGCTCCTTGGCGGCGCCATCTATATGTACATATGTCGACTGGTGCATTAGAATCTGTTTGCTTTATCGATTGTCCGAATTTCATGCCATTTCATCGATGGAAGTGAAGTTATTGCGTTTTAAGTGTCAGTATGTTTGTGCTATCGGTGCGAAAATGAGCTTCGAACAAAGAGCCAATATTAAATTTTATTTTAAAATTGGTAAAACTTTTACCGAAACGTCTCAATGATGAAACAAGTTTATAGCGATGATTGCCTATCTCGTAGCAGAGAAAGTTTTCAAAGCGGTCGGCAGGACATAAATGTCGATCAACATGTGGGCCAATCAAAATCTTTTATCACCGGAAATTCCAGCAAAAATCAACCGAAATCATCATTGAAATTGATAGAAATGGAATTGAACATCTCCAAAACATCGACTTATCGCTTTTTGATTGAACATTTAGGCTTACGAAAGGTGTGTGCACAGTTTGTTCCGCGCAAATTTACTTACGACCAAAAATTGCTCAGAATCCAACATTCGAAGGACGATTATTCGACAATAAATAACATTTTAATCATTAACCACCTCCGTATTCATCTCATGTGGCACCGTGCGACTTCTTCCTTTTTGGAAAAATGCATTTGCTCATTAAAGGAAAGCGTTATGCAGACGTAGAGGCCCTTCATAAAGCTTCTACCAGCATACTGGCGGCCATACCGACCAAAGAGCTAAAACACTCGTTCGACATGCGTTTGGACCGTGCAAAAAGCTGCACTGAAGCAGAAGGAGGCTATTTTGAATAAAATAAATCCATTTTGCCGAAAAAAACTTTTCTTCTGTTTCTTTTTTTTTTTTTTGTAAAATCCTGTTTTCTTTGGAACGCACCTTGTACTTCTTTCTCTATATTCAACTTTTAAATTATAATTTTTTTTTGGTTTTTTATTCTATTTCTTTTTTATATTCAACTCTTTTAATTATAATGACCAACTTTCATTATCCTTTTTATTTTTTAGATTAACTTTGTATTTCTCATTTGATTATATTTTGTTTTTTACAAATACACTTTGAAAGCCATGTCTCTCCGTCCTTTAATCCGTCTGTCTGTATATACGTACATATGTATATTCTCTCAGTTTTTGAGATACAAACTAACAGATCAAACCTAATTGTTATATGACACACTTTTTGATTTATAAGATACTTCAATCACGAATTTGAAACAGAGTATTTGAGCATTCTGGTAGTAATTGACCGTTTAATGTGATATGCATTTCTTTTGAGATATTTCTTAAATATTAGTTTGACAAAAAAGTCTTGCGGTATTTTCGCTAGTTGACGCTGAGAGCGCGTAGTTCTAGTTTTATTCGTAGCATCGGGTCATCCTATACCTTTCTAGAAAGCTCATTTCACGCGCTAACACGTGTTCGATTGATTGCCGTTTCTTTAAGAGTTATAGCTTCGCAAACATAGAGCAAAATAAAGAGAAAATACGACATATTTTACAGTACTACTACTGTGCAGTTTGTGGATCCGATACAGTTTCCATTTCCGCCGCACAACGATGGTTTCAACGTTTTCGTTCTGGTGTAGAAGTGGACGAAGATGCGCCACGCTCCGGAAGGCCTGTCGTCGAAAATTGCGATAAAATCGCTGAATTGGTCGAAAGAGGCCGGCATAGTAGCAGCCGTAGCATCGGTCAGGAGCTGGGCATGAGTCATCAAAAAAATTTTATGAATAATTGAAAATTCAATAAAAATACGGCAAGACTTTTTTAACAACCTATTATTATTTGTAACCAAATTGATTTGCATATAAACAAATTACAAGAATTTTTTAGCTTAAGCTTGGAATAAATTAGCTTCAGAGTGTAAATACGTTTCTCTAGATTAAACATGCAATTATTAGGACTTTTTATGTGAATTCCAACAGATACATATATGTACATATGTAGGCACGTATCGTTGGTGTATATGATTGGAACTAGCATGTGTTCTCACTTTCGAAGTAATTTTCAAGACTCTTGGCACCTTGTTTCGTTAATGTTATATTATGTTAAGTATTTTCTATATTTATTATTATTTTTTTAAATACACTTGTCCCTAACTTGAATCAAGATAATCCACAAAAAGACTTCGAATTATAGAAACTTCCAGTTATGGTATGAAATTCAATTGCTAATTCAAGAGTGCTAGTTATGGAGAACTTCGAGCTGTAGCAGCTCGAGTTTTGGAAGTCCAACTGTATTTCATTATTTCGCATTATTTATATTTATTATTTTTCATTTGTTTTCAATATTTCAATATGAATATTTTTTATATTATTACACATATATACTCTTAGTATTACGTATGCTACTTTGAACATGCCTGCACATACAATTTATTGTGCCATCAAAATTCGATATCTCATAACTTTAAGATTTATAAACCACATATGCATTTTTATGTAAATTTTATATTCCACACATCCATAGATCACATACACTTTTCTTTTTTTTTTTAATATTATTACATTACATATTTCAGTAACACTATTGGCCTTTAAATTTATTTCAGTAATGCCTCGCTCAAACAATCGTTATCCAATGCACTTCACTTCGCATCAACGCGTTTTTCCACACATTTCTCAATGAATTTCCGACTGAAATTTTACTAGAATTTTTTTTTTCTTACACATTAAACTTTGGTCTGCATCCCCCTTGGTATGCGCACAAAGTTTGGACCATAAAATTGATGCATCTTTGCAGACGTTTTTTTAACTATTAGAAGCAGAAGCCTGCATTCCAACAAAATGGTTATTGCCAACTAACGCGAACAAGAACATTTGCTGCGCGACTCTCACTCAGAGACCAACGAATATAACTAACTAACTAAAACGTTGAGCCAGCGAGTTAGTTTATCGGACAGCCAGTAAATGCATACACTTAAGTACGTATGTATATGTATTTGCTTGTGCATATGTACGAATTCGCATTGCGAGTTTTAGAGACGACGAAAAAATCCGCAACAGCAGCTCAGCGCAGAGTTAAGTCCGCACATACAAAACGAACTTACACATTAACTCACTATTTAACCGTGTCCGTCCATCGATTTTTTTTTTTGTTTTGCTACAACGTACAGGTTTATGTACCACACTGTCCGTCCAAACAACGACCGACCGACCGTGCACTACCAATTGGGCTCATACTACTCGTACGTTATTATTATTAGGGCCAAGAGTTACCGCGACTCAGCCATTTAGGCAGTGCACTTGTGTAAGCACACCTACAGCCATAAGCGTGTATGTGTGTGTGTTGATGGAAAATGCATTGTATGCAGCCGCTCACCCTCTTGCCAGTAGTTGCGCTCTCCTGCAATTGCACTTATCAATTTGTTTTGTTTATATTCTTCTCCACACGCGGCGGCTATTTGACAGTTGTGTAGTGCAGAAAAACTGTGAGCGCCGGAGCGCACTCTCTTTGCATTTCAAAATCCAATTCGCTCTGCTTTATAATGTGTCTTGCGTATCTTCTTTCATTGTTGCTTTTGTTATATGCTGGCTGCTGCCAAAGACACTGACGGCGTCTACGCTGCCTGCGTCTTGGTTGACTTTTGCTTTGATTCCACAGCTGTGTTTGTTGTTGTGTAGCTGCGACGCCGCCACTGTTTTACCACCGCTGACGTTCCTTCGCCGATAGCTCTTCCATTATTTTGTACTTTTCCTCAACTATGTACTTCCATATATATATATATATGTATATATGTATAAATATATGGCTGAATGCATCGCTTGGTTGCATTGCTCACTATTAGCCGCAGCCACAAATTTTTTCCACAGCCCAAAAACAAAATTCTGCTCAGCAATTAGCCTACCTATAGTCGAACGAATGAGCACAACTCAATGCTTGTGTGCCTGTGTTTATTTCCCCACTGTAGAGCACAAATCTACACATACACACTCACACTTCTGGCTCTGGTGTTTATTTGAGTACTCTTCAGGCAAACTGATTTCCACTTTTTCCTCGGCACAAATTTTCACTGGCTTTTTACACGCCACACATTCGCCTTATTTACCTTTGTTATTCATACGCTTCGCGTACGGATTTCGAAATATATTTTAGCACTTGCTTGTTTCAAGTTATTTTGTATATTAGCAATTTTTCACTTTGTCGCACAACAAAACACACACGACACGAAATTTGCTCACGTTTCTAACGATCGCCACAGCATAATCACCAACAATATAACTACGAGCTGCCTGGTGGCTGGCTATTTCAAATATTCTCCGTTTTTCTTTGCTCGCCTCATTTGTCTATTTCTGACATTTCGTCTTGTTCGCCGCATTCGCTCACTCTGCCCACAACACTGTTGTTGCCGCTGTCGCTACTGTTGCAACACACTGCTGCAATGACAGCGGCGTAAATTTTAACTAGCGCTCTCACTCTCTCTCCACCGTGGTATTGCTCTCGCGAAAGTATGTCATACAATGTGTTTGGTGTTGTATTTATTTTGTTTACGTGCTTGAAAGCGCAAGCGCTTTTATATGTGGTACAGCGTTGCCAGCAGCAAATTGTCAGTTTTATTTTATCCAAAATCCTTCAGCTGAGGGGACCAAAATTCTGATGATTGTTAAAATTATCGATATGTGGAGTTGGAATTTCTACGCTCGGCTGATTGAGAGAGATGTGTTTATGCATATTCTGTGCCAAAAACTTGTATGCTAACGGAGCATAGTGAAAGTATAAGATAAGATAAATAGATGAGGATTGCACCGCGACCTTAGGTCTATTGTGTCCTCTCCTAAGTCACAACGACACACCTAGCCCCAGAATATTGATGAATTCCAATGTAGTTAGGCGATGTGATCCCCAATTGGAAACATGGATTCAGAGGCTATTATCCTGCGTCTGTAGACTGATGTGCAGTCAACTGGCACGTGTTCTGGTGGTGACCAAATGTGGATTGTCAATTAGCAGGTGTTCTGGGCGTCTTCTTGAGACCAAATATGGGTTGGTATCAGGGAAACCATAAGCTAAAGTTTAAACAACAATCTCACTAAGAAATGTGGAATGGAATCTCATCAACAATGTGGTCATAATAACCCGCAAAATCGATGGGAGTATCCTGAGAGATTTATTCTGAAATAAAAAATTAGCTTTGAAGCGTTACAGTTCGCCATGTTCGATTGCCCAAAACTTCAAAAGCTTTCACTAGTCATTAGTCCGAATATCGATTTGAAATATCGCAGACGTCGATTTGTTTCAAGTAGACTTCTCATTTGTTTAAATCTGCGATATCGGATCTCTGCCATACAAATTTATCGACAACAATCTAGACCTTATATGGAAAACTATTATATTTGACATAACATCTTTATGAAAATGGGCGTAGAATATTCTATAATACAAGGCTAAAACCTCAGAAAGTATTGTTGAGATCGGACCACTATAGTATATGTGTATCTAGTTGATCTATGAAAATAACATTAGTGTATCGAAAACTTTTTCATTTAAGAACACATTGTATTTTAAACAAAATATTGTCCAGAGTAAGGATCTAATCCACCCTCACCATGGCACTTTACGCACTCTTGCACATATTATCCGTAGATATCGTCGAAAGGGGTATGGCTGCGAAAGTTGCCATCAGACTCAGAGCGTCTGAGTTCCTAAACGAACACGTGAACACTCGGAAATCCTCATTCACTTTGACTTCATACCGGATCACTTGGATGCCACTAAACCGAACTCTACCCATATACCGGCAAGGAAGTTGTGGGGGGAAGGTTGGTAGAGGGGTTTACTGTCAGCACTTCTCTATCAAACTCAGACTTCCTGACTATTGCAGTGTTTTCCAGGCCATGGTTGCAGCCATTAAGGTAACAGTAGATTTACTGCTCCGGAGTGCAGTCTCCTTCAGAAAAGTGACCAACCATTCAGATAGCAGAGTGGCGATACTGGCCTAGAACTCAATAACAGCGCGATCAGTGCTGGTCAAAGAGTGCCTGGGATACAGCGGAATCGCTGGAAACGCTTGAACTAGCAAGAAAAGGCATCCTTGCTATCGGTAGAATGGGAACGCATCGGTGCTCCTGTCTCCTCTTGTGTTCCACGACTAGATAGCTGGGCTTCGCGGAAGCTTGGCCAGCGCTGGGCCATCATTGGTACTTGCGCTATCGCATAACCCTTTTGGGCCAAGAACGATCGCAAAAGATCTAGTTATCTCTTTTTCCTCAGTAAGAGAGGGTTCAGTAAGAGAGGATCCATCAGTTGTAAAGAGTTTGCGGAGGGTTTAAGCATATGATTTATCGGTTTTCCAAGAAAGAAGTAATTACTGAAAACATTTGACAGGTGTTCATCTCAAACATACGCTGTTCTCCAACCAAAACGATCCTCACCAACGACTCTACGTTGACGCCTCATCCTACCCTCGAAACCAAACGACGAATCATGACAGTTTATCTTCAAGTCAGCAAAACACAGGGAAATCTAGTTTAGAACCAGAAAATGAACAAAGACACAAAGCGGAAAGTAAGTTAGACGCATAGAAGCATAGCGCAGCAATCAAAACCATTAAAACCAGTTGCGTTGCTGCAACAAAGGAGAGCAAACAAAATGAAAAGTTGTAGCTGGAAATGTTGAAATGGCAGCTAAACAAGTGGTGCTCAGCAAAACTATGTTACAAAGTCAACAGCAAAATGCAAAAACGCGACAACCACAATAGTACCAACAACAACAACACTAACAACAAAAAAATTGCAATGCTCGCTTGCATATACGGCAATATGTTGCCAACACGAAAATTAAACAGAGCTTAAAACCGCAAAACAAACACACACAATACACACATATAAATAAGCATAATAGGCTTTGCGTGTGTGTGTAGCCGTCGCTACGACGACGACGACGAAGTATGCAATGTCTGCAGCGCGTGAGGAAAAGATCGAACGAGTTTATTATAAATACAACAGAAGGCCGTGAAAGAGCTGCCAAAGCACGCATAAGGGAAGTAAAACCAGTTTTGGCTGTGTAGCCAGAGCTTTTGTGCCGGCTATTTTTATGGCAAGCAGCAATTGAGCGAAATACGCGCCGAAACAAGCAAACGTAAACGATAGAGGAATATGTATGTGATAAAAAGCAGTGTTGGAGGAATGCTAATATACATACATATACACATATTCAACTACATCTACATATGTATACTGTATATGGATCTGTTGTATATATGGATGTATTTATATATTTAACGAGTAAAAAATGAAAATATATTATAATGAAAAGAAAAAATCTGGAGAATTAGAATTAGCACTGTTGAGCAGAAGCCGGTGAGCAAATCAGTAGCGAAATTGTTGTTATGTGCAGTTGTAGTTGTATGTGTGTGTGTGCTTGGATGTGTAATTATGTGAAAGATGTGAATGCTGAGTAGAGTTACTACGCAATAAAAGTACTGCGAGTTGTAGGAACAAACGAGTAGTAAAAACGAGAAAAACAACGTTAACTTCGAAAGCACTGAAGTTAGAATACCCTCACAGTTAAAAAAGTTTCCATACAAGCACTTGATTTTGATAGTTCCGTAGCGCCGATTCGAGATACCAAGCGAAGCCATGTCCTTTTTCACCTGATCTCTCCAACTGAGTGGACCGGCGGGAACTGAATCGAACACCTTTAAAGTTGGAGTGTTCTCTTCCATCCGGACAACATGACCTACCCAAAACATGCAGTTCGTTGAACTATGTCAATATCGTCGTACATCTCGTACAGTTTTTGATGCTGCTCAACGTCAGCTTACATAGCCGCGTTAGCTTTGCGGGCATACCAAGCTCAGACATAGCGGTAAAAGGGCAGGTTCTTTTTCGAAGGAAGCTTTATAAAATCGATGAAGGGGTGGTGTGTACCGATTTTCCTTTCACGGGTCTTTTCCAAGATTTGGCGCATGGTGAATATCTGGTCGAAGTATATTTTCCAGGTCTAAAGCCATACTGATAAGGTTTAATCTTTTCGTTGACAGTGAGTTTCAATCTTTCATACAATACCCTCGTTCGAACCTTATTCGCGATATTAAACAGGCTTATCCCAATATAATTGGCGTAGACTGTGGGGTATCCCTTTTTGTGAATTAGACAGAGCACACTTAAATTCTAATCGTCGGACATGCTTTCTTGCAACCATTATCTTCAAAGAAGCTTATGCATTATGCTTATCAGCTCTCCGGCCTCTCTCTTTCTTGTCTACGTATGTGTCTCGCTTATCTCTTCAACTCCCACTATCAATTCCTCCCCGCAAGTGTTGTGGTCTATTGTAATATTGTGAAGAGGCTGACCGCTTTCTCTCCACTGTGACACGACAGTCCTCATCGTACTAGCTGTTTCTTGCACCTTTACAAAAACCAATGGTTTCGCTTGCAGTTGTGCGTAAGGAGCTTGAAATGCCATCCCATAGTTTCCCTATACCGAGTAGCTGAGGAGTGCTCTCAGAGACCAGGAGTGCGGGTCAAGTAGAAAAGCTAGAAAAGCGCTGGATTAGCTGTCGGTTGTGATTGTAGGATATGATCTATGCCACATTTTGTGAAGGTATCTTGTAAAATCAAAAAGTTTTCCCTATATGAACATGATTTTGATTGGTTAGCTTGTATGACTACATATTATATATGATATCGTGATCCGATCTAAGCAATTTGTTCGGAGATTGTATAATTGTCTTGAACTTTTTAGCCATGCCAAATTTCGTGAAAATATCTCATAAACTAAATAAGTTTCCCATACAAGAACTTGTTGTATTTTCTTGGTCAGTTTGCATTATTAAGGTTCTTCTTGGGACTTTGGTTCTATCATATCTGCTAAACTACGTACTAATAAATGTTTGAATATCCCTCTATTGTCAACTAATTCACACATTATTTAACAACAATTTATTCAAAAGCTTTGGCAACTCATCAACTTTAAGTTTACTACAACAACCACAAGTAAGCTACTAGCATCTCTTCAAAGAATGTGCGGAATGCAATGTGATAGTATTAATGAAGTTGTAAAGTATACTTGCATATGCATATTACGATATCTACATACATATGCACCTACGTATGTGTATATGTTTGCATCCGTACATTTTACAAACCCTAATTTACGGTGCATTGAGGCAGGTCCCATCAAGTGCCTATCAACTTCCCTGTGCAAATGCAATGGAGGGTTGCACTTTGACTGATGCATGCAAATTCATATAATACACTTTTGCAGCAGTGTGTGCATGTGTATGTATGCATATTATTGTTTGCGCATACTCTATACGGGTTTGCACGTTAATGTTTGAAGCGAAGCGAAAGTTTCTCGATATTTTTTTCAGGCTCGCAGCAATAATATGTAATTAGCACACACATAAGAGCCAATTATCACATTACGCTTTGCAGGATTCCGACTGAGCACTTGCAAAATAGCGCTGAGATTCTTGAAAACACTTAATATGCAAGAAAAAAAGAAGTTTCTGTATTTTTTTTGGACCAGAGATCGAAACTACAGTCTTCAACCGAAGAAATCGCTTCTAAGTAGATTCTCCCGTGCAAAAATTTGAATTGAAAGGAAAAATTAGCCACTATGGAAGCTGAAAAGTAGATTTTAATGGTGCCTGATCTTCTTTTCAGATTTCTAGAAATCAAACTTTTCAGAAAAATTGTTTGCATTGTTTTGGCACCGTCGATGAAGCATAGATCCACTGATACACCAAAAACCTCTGAACCTGTAGACTTCACGCATTGACATCGCTGCAAAAAACACTGTACCAGTCAGAAAATCGCCAGAAATCACATTTTTCAGATCACTTTTCTGTATAGTTTCGCATGGATTCACTGTAATAAATAATAACTCAAGAAATATTCGCACAATTGAACTCGCTCGAGAAATTTTCATTTTCATTATTTTTTAAATGGGTTAAAGTAGTTGGACCGTCCCATTGTTAATTATATCGAACTAAAAGAATACTGCATTTGACGCTATTTGAGTGTAATTTTTCAGCCTTTTCACGACCGTTGTCTAAATTCACTTTTATTGGAGACAAAAAAAAAATATCGAAACTTTGAGTCACAGAACTCCTAAGTATGGTTCAAAAAAATCCGTTGCATATCACACAGAGTTTTCAGGTGGCGAGTAGTAGCAATTCCAGCCATTTCGCCAGGTCTTAGACTGGCGAAAACTGGAGAGTGCGGTAGAAAGTGTCGGGATTTTTCCAACTTATCTTTCACTTTGGAACTTTGGCAAGTTGCGTCTTCCAAAATTTTTTAGTTTCAGCTTGTGAGGGCGAAGCATGCCTTGCTAATAGCTAGCAGCTCAGTTTTACGTTTCACTCTGAGCTTGAAAGGCTTTCGCAACGCCACAAGTGCTGGTTGCTGACCAACGCGAACTCCATAGATCCAGCTCCTCAATGTACGAAAACAGGGAAACACCTAGGCGTTCTCATATTGATGGAATTTGGGTGAGGGTGCCTTTTCTTGCAAACTCATCGTCTTCCGTTAAAGTTTAATATGGAAGTAGCTATCCTAAATGGATATTATGTTTAGAAATAAATCGCCATTTTTCAAAAATAGTGGTATTCCTTGAGCAGTATACCATAGACTTTACTGAAGATGCAGTTAGGGAGGGTAACTTTAAGAAAATTTTTAATATGACCAAAAATTTACTTATATAGGGCTTCATGCCATAAATTTAACATGCCAGGGCTACAAGAGACAATGACATCGGTATAATCGGCCACTACCTCAATCCACAACCACGCCGTTAGTTCTGCTTTCTCCAGACTGGATAAGGATACAGAAGCGAAGTTTATAGGTCTGGTTGTGAACGAGGGCAAGACGAAATATCTTCTGTCATCGAAAAAATAGTCGTCGCACTCGAAAATTGACCCCTACGTCATTGTTGACAACGTTCGGTATGTTTAACGTGGTTACAGCCTTACCCTCAAAAGCACAGCGGATCAAATAAATGCGTTGAACAGTACCAATTGGCGGTGTGGAATGGACACACTAACCAAATTGATACCGCCCTGGACTGGTGACCAAGTTTTGACCGTAATTCTCAGTTAAACGCCTTCGCCGCCTAAACAATTCACGCGCAAATGACCCGAATTCTTAGGCATTCCGATCAGTGGTGATCACGCCGCTAACATCTAAACGTCCATCAGTCCATCTGATCCCCATGACACCCAGATCCCCAATGTCCGATTACATTCCCGCCCCCCAAAAACAACCATTTCTATTAGAATGGATCCAAAAAATCATCCAGAGGCATTGTCACCGTTTATTTTCCATGATACTCCCACCCCTAATCTCTAAGAGATGTCCCTCCGCCCGCTCTAGCTCAGACCGCGAGTGACGTTCGAGAAAATTGTCGACGTACGCACAATACTTACAGAGTGACACGAACTGCTCCAGCAGAGTGTCCGTCATAAGATTCCAAATATATGGACCACAGATGGAACGTCACTGTTGACAGACATAACTTCGAAGTCGTAGAAACGCAGAATAACTCTTGCCAACATGTGCTACTTCGAACTGACTAGGATGTTGAGTATTAAAGTTTCTTCTGGGTATGGCAAACTTTGGACCAAACTTCAGATACCCAGTTTAAGGTATAAACACAAATAGTAATTGAAATTTGGACATTTATGTAGCTGACGTTGTCGCAAGTTGTCTGGTGCAACTATTTCGCATGCGAATGCAACCCTGTAATTCAATCTGCGCTTATCCACGACTGCTACGAGTATTCATAGTGCACGAATAACAACTAAGCCAAACACAAAGAAATAAATAAATGCAAAATAAGACGAGAAGAGTAGACGCTGCACTAAAAAACGTACAAGCGACTATGCAAATTCGCTGAAATAATGTTTGTATGCCAACATGCAAAAGTGCTCGTAGACAAATGCAAACATACAGAAACGCATAAAGGTGCATATACAAATATACACACATATATATATGAATCATTGTGTATGTGTGTTTGTTGCGCTTAGCTTCCTCCCCAAACATCTTGTCGACCGACCTGTTTGCCTATGCGCGCTCATCTGCCCCAAGCCACAGCGACTACTCTCCGCCAACGTCGCTGAAAACACACCTGTGTTGTTGTTGCCAATTGGGCATAAACGTATTGCATGTTTTGCGCGACGGCGAGTAAGAAAACAAAATTATACACTTTTCATTTTATTCATTTTTCACTTTTGCGCCGTCAGCGCGTCTTCCTCCTATGTATGCTGTCGCCGCAATCGCCTGGCAGTGACTACATACACACCCTCACACACACACATTTGTATGCAATTGCTTGTCTGCTGCCGTAGTAGTTGTTGTTGTTACGGTGTAGCTGCATGCGCTGACTCGAGCAAATTTATTTTTCAATTTTTCATTTTTGCTGTTGCTGTTGTGTCTTCCCCCACTAAGGGTTCAGTCGCAGAGTTGAAGGTCAATCGTTGTTTTATGTCATTCAACTTGTCCGTCGTTGCCGCCGCAACAGTCACTGCAGTCAAGTCGGCCGCCGACGTCCCTCGTTCCACGTCTATCGTCGAACGTTTTCACTTTGGTTGTTTTTGTTATTTTGTTAATGTTAATTTTTCGTTTTTTGTTTTTGTTTGTGTATATGCCTCGTATGCAATTTTTATGTTTCTTCAATTTATTTTCGTAATCGCACGTTTCTTTTGCATTTACATTTCCTTCGCGTTTAGTTGTGAATTTTGATTTGTTCAACGTCTTTTTGGCGTTTCGCGTTTGTTGTTATTGTTTGTCTATGCAGCAGATGATTTTCACACATGAGCACTTAAGAGGCACAAGTCACAAATTTTCAATGTAAAATCAACTTGCCGGGTATGTACATACAATAGAAGTACATATGTCGATCCAGACTTTTTTCGATGTCTTCATTTTTATACCCTGAACTGAATTGAGTGTGACACGAACTTATCAAAATGCCTTATGAAGTCGACGTCCGGCTCTATGCGCTGAGTTAGATGTCAAGCGGTCCTTCAAACTGCCGGAATACTGCGGTAGCTTCCAGAGGTTTAGTAGTAGAGAAGGATAATACATCAATAACATGCATCTTCCAAGCGAATGTACTAGGTATAAAGAAAGCCTGTGGAGTTCTACTGAACAATTATGGAAGTAAACAGAAAGAGAAATTTAAGCGATTGATGGGCGGCACTACCAGCTTTATCATCCAAAGATCAACTCCAGTTTAGGAAACAAACGTAAGAAAGCTGGAAGCACACTGGTAAGTCAACTTCACTTGTACATAAACTAACATAAACATTTTCGGCAACGTAAAAGCAAACGAGTTGCCAAAGTCATCAGCTAGACGAATCCAAGATAATACCGCGCAGATTAGGAATGGTCAAGAGAGAGCTCAATACACAATTTTAACAAATACTTAGCTCAGAAATGGAAATCTACCACCAAATGCAAGATAGCGAAACAGATTTGGCAAGATTACAACTAAGAATTTTTTAAATACCTAGATTAAGGAAAAAAAGAGATATTAGGAGCTTCGCTGGGCTAGCGAACCACTTCTTCGAAATTTCCGAAAGGACTGATGGACGATCAGGGCGAGATAAAATGCCTTCAAGGCATGCCGGATCGCTAAGATCATAGACAAAGGAATGAAAAAAAAACGCGCGATTCTTATATTATTTATTAAGTCGTTTTTAGGAAGAAAATATGCCCAAAATGTTGAAAAGTTTATATAGCAACGCAATTCAGGACTTTCTTGAAAACCCCGATACATTTAGTGCCACGGTCTTCAACCACAGTATCAAAGTGAAAGCTTAATTTCGACTGATACTGTCTTTGCTGGGTCATCGTGAAAAACTCTTAAATGAGATGTGAAAGGATGTCAGTTCATCTAAAGCCATGGAGATTTCCCCACAATCGATACGACCTTATTCCACATATTTTTTAAACGATTTTTTCATAAACCACTGTGTCATCGAGCAATCTAACTTTTGTTGTTTAATAGGTGGACCAATGGTTTAAAAAAATTAACAAGGTTAGCTTCAGCGTAGCGAATTTGCCAAGGTCTAAAACATGGATGTCTCAAATAACTGATTAAACAATTTGAACTGTAAAGAGCTTGTATTTTTTCAAATTCTTGCAAGACTAGCAACAAAGCTCATACCTTTAATATCCCAGAAACTTGTTAAAGTACAATCGGGAAAATGCAGAGTTTGCGGCAAGAAATGATTAGACGCCTTAATATTACTTTCGTGAATAGCCAGCCTTCAGTCGTTTGAGACCGCTTATCTTCTGTTGGTTTCAATGATCCAACTTAAAACAAGGGTAGTTAAATGTCGAAAATTTGGCACTTTGTCAAACTTATAAAGTGCTCAACATTGCTTAACTGGTTACAGCTTGGGAGCACAATGGCAATATCATGACTTAAGTACAGTCAATCCATCCTTTCTATGCTTCTCCTTCTCAACCAACCAACTCACCTAACGGAGTAAATACTTCAATTTCGTACCCGAAAATACTAAGCAAAGATCCATAAACCTTTAATTTTTGTGCCTGCTCTTTAGAGAGCGTTTGATAAGGAGCTTTTGAAGAATAAGCCTCTATAACTTAAATTATATTTATACCCTGAAAAAGTGAAATTAAGTTTGCCACGATACCCACCCAAAAGGAAATTTCGGAGGCCTTATAATGTATATATGTTTAGCTGGGAGCCATGTCCGTCTGCCGATCAGCCTGTCCGCCAGTTTGCCTGTATATACGAGAACTGGTCCCTCAGTTTTTGAGATCTTGATCAGAAATTTCGTAAACGACTTTTGCTCTCCAAGAAGCTGCTCATTTGTCGGAACGAAGAAATTTTTCATATCTTCTCTTCTTGATTGGCGTAGACACCGCTTACGCGATTATAGCCGAGTTAACAACAGCGCGCCAGTCGTTTCTTCTTTTCGCTACGTGGCGCCAATTAGATATTCCAAGTGAAGCCAGGTCCTTCTCCACTTGGTCCTTCCAACGGAGTGGAGGTCTTCCTCTTTTTTTTCATATAGCTGTCATAAAAACTGAACGATGAACTCAAGGACATGGAGTAAAGAAAATTTTTTTATTTGACGAGTTGTCTTCACGAAATTTGACACAAAGTTTTTTCAAAAGCATCGCTCTAATCTCCGAAAATATTTTTCTAATCGAACTTATAACATATAGCTGCCAAACCAGTTGAATGATAAAAATTCATTTCTTTATTTGTGAAGGGTATTTTATGTTCGTTGCAGTCGAAATTACTGTGCGACGATTTACTTTTTTTATCTTGCTGAAAGTTATATAAAAACCGCACAACAATATGAGCTAGCGCTAATATGACAAAATATCTAATATACTGAAATAAGCACGTGTTATTAACCCAGAAAGTAGCGCGAATTCCCTCATGCTGCTATAATGATGCATGAATAATGTAGTGCACAATAAAATGCCAAAAATGTCTGGCAGTCTCTATACTTTTTTCCTTCTTTTCGACTGTTATTTGTTACGCCTTTGTGCTGGTATTCATTCGGTTTTTGGATCGATGAAAGGTCGCCCACCTGTGTGAGAAATATTTAGAGTTTTTTTTTGTGTTTTTTCGAAATTACTACAGGCAACCAAAAAAGCGTAAATCAAATTCAGAAAGGACAAGGGCACACAGGTGGGGTTAGCAGACAGGCCAAAAGCCACAGAAATATGAACAAATGAACGCAGTGTAACAGACTAACAGACGAGCAGACGAATGTGAACCTAAACAAACATCTTTGTATATACATATTAAACTAAATGTCTGTTACGAGCCATGTGCATTGGCCTTTAGTAGTAAATATTTGTTATTGAATGTGTATGTGTGTGTTTATGAATTTTACGCCTGTAGTGGTGGCCCGAAAAAGTTACGCCAGACGCCATGACTTGAGTTTATGAATAAATTACCACACTAATAACAACAAMAACATACACTTTGTTGTTGTTTGTATTTGTTTTTGGCGGTATTGCTCCTATTTAGCTTTTCATTTAACAGTGGCAAGGACGCGTCTCGCCTGTCACGAAGCGACACGGTTGTCTGTCGCGGCATTTGAAAATGGTTATTTGAGTGTGAGTCTGTGTGCACATGTCATTGTCCTTGCAGACAATATTTATATTTACTTTCGTGCACAAACAAATACAAGTTTATATGTGTATGTATGTATGTGTGCAGCCACCTGTGTTCTTGGTAGGTGTAGTGAACCATCAAATTCGCTGGGTTGTGCAGGACAATTGATTTTACCTCGTGACGTCGCGCTTAAATCGTGAAATCTACTGAATTGTGTCAGCGTATAGCTGGCAAGCTATTGAGATTTCATGTCGCAAGTTTTTGTGTGTATATAATATTTATATATATGCAGAGTATATATAGTACATATGTATAAGTAGTGCAAAAGGTGTGGTGCATATTATGGTCAACAGGGCGTATGATGAATAATGTAATATATGTTAAGGAGTAGGAATATGCATAAATTTTCGATATAAAAGTATTGTAATAAAATTGAAGAAAGTAAAATCCAATGTTCTAATATTAACTTAGAACTTTTCTGTCGAAAACGTATAACGCCGACTCATCAGATGATATCATTGTCCATGCCTCTGCACTATATAGCAGGACGGATATGATGAATGACTTGTAGAATTTTTTCTTTGTTTACTTCACAATTGTCTACTGAATCCGACCTGAGTAGTACCTGTTGGAAAGAGTAGTTCTGGATCAGATTTCGAGGCGGACGTTGTTGTGTTATACTGGTGGTGTTAATACTGGTCCCAAGATAGACGAATAGAGTCTCCTTATCTGAAACCTCGTTTGGCATCGAAGAGATTTTTCCGATCCTGACGGAACTTTTAGTATTGCTCAACATCGAACTTGTGATGTTGAGGCGGCTTCTTCCACGGTAATTGGCGCAGATTGTGGGGTCTAACTTTTTATTGGGCAGAACACAGTTAAATTTCAATTGTCAGGCATGCTTTCGTCCGACCATATTCTACAAAGAAGTTCGGCCGGCAATTCATCGGCCCCACGGTTTTGTTTTTCTTCAGACGAATATTTGCTATTTGAACTTCTTCATGGTCGGGATATGGAATACCTATTGTAACGTTTCGAGGTAAGCAGTCTGTTTTCTCTGAACTGCGACACGGCACTTCTCGTAAGAAGTTCGCTTATACCGAGTTGCTGATGAGTATTCGCAGAGAGAAGGAGCGCTAGTCGAGCAGAAACACTTTCGCTATCTGTTGTTATTGAAGCTCTCGACGTCGAACCTTCCTTGTGTTGTTATGCGTACCTTGGCAAGCAACAAGATACTGATCAGAGTCGATGTTAGGACCTCGGAGCGTACACATGTCTAAAACACAGGAGACGTGTCTTCTATCTATCACAACATGATCGACCTGGTTCGTGGCTTTTCGATCCAGAGACAGCCATATAGCTTGATGAATTTTCCTAGGCTGAAATCTAGAACTACAGATAACTATATTTCGAGACGCGGCGAAATCGTTCAGGATTAGGCTAAATTTACCGACCGTTGTACCAAAGATACCATCTTTTCCCATCCTGGTATTGAAGTCGCCACGTACGATTTTGACATCGTAGCGGGGGTAGTGACACTTTGTTCACATTTTCCTTATCTTCCGTTGGGGCGTGTGCGCAAAGTAGCAGTATGTTGAAGAACTGCGCTTTGATGTGTATTGTGGCTTCACCGAGGTGAATGCCAGTACCCGACGACGGAGTTTCATTCCCACAACGAATTCCACTCCGAATTTGCGCTCCTTTATACGGCGGCTGTAGTAAATGCCACAAGGACCTACTTGTCTCACGGCTTGTAATGTAATATAAGGATTTATTTCTCGATTACAATTAATTTTCTCAAAACAATTTGTGTTAAAAATTAGACCCAAAATCATACTGTTTTGTTTGCAACTTTGCCAAAAATTAGTTTTTAAATTATAGATATAAATCCTTCGATTATTCAGAACCTATTCTTATCTACTAACTGATGAAATTCAATGTTTTGAATTTAGAAGAAACTTTCGTCGTTATGTATGCAATACATCTAGATGGCATCTCGCCGTTTTGTGTTCAGAACTTAATTTACGAAAAACTCACAAAATATTACTCAAATGTTGCTCTTTAATATATTCAACAGTTGCAATAAATTAGGTCATTTATCGTAGGAAAAAAAGTTGGTGAAAATAGGTTTTTTTCGGATGTCAAAATCCACGTAACCACTCAATGTCTCATCAAAAAATTGTATACGATATTACAAAACACATTTATTAAAATAATACTTACACAAAAATCACTGATAGACCATGTACTGAAATAAAAAAAAGAAATATATAAGTATTAACATGTTATTAGATAATCAGTTCTGCAATAAAATTCTTAATTAGTGGCTAAAATTAGATCGTGTTCACACCTGTATAATATATAATGTATATAATATATGTAAGTATGTATGTATATGTACATACGGCATATAATTTTTATATACATACTTAGGTACGAAGTGCACCATGAAAAAGAAGTGCGCCATGAGCCTCAGCTCTCACGTTATATGGCGACACTTAAATGCCCATAAAAATACTTTACGAGTATTTACCACTTATAGTTATGACTGCTGAAGATTTATTGAATGAATGTAAACCAACAATGAACAAACGCACGGACAACGACAACGAATTGACCAAAACATTAAACTTCTTCGTCTTAGCGCTTGCTCCCTGCGACGCACTCACACGACTTGACACTTAATTAGTCTCTCAATTAAAGTAATGAACAATGAGCCGAACAAAAATAAAACACACACAACCCACAGAAAGTAGCAAAATGAAAAAAAAAATACAAAAAAATATAAAAAAATACAAAAAATACAAAAAAAAAAAACAAAAAAAAGCCCCACCGACAGCAATCGAAGGCGCGACGCCTCGCACATGTGGGAGTGTCGTGCTGTGGGCAAACCTTAATGAGCAGTGAGACGAGAGACGACATGAGACGAGCACGAAAATAAGACAAATGCACTTTTTCGGTGAGTAATTTAATTACTACTATTATACGTGTTTGCGTGCATTGGAATTCCACAACAATAACAATACGAAAAATATGAACCGCGCGATTTGAACACAAATGACGTTTTCTCGCGTTGGCTAGCTGTTTAAGCGACTGCACGCCGGCTTGTCGCTGTCATTTGATGAATTGCGTCGCAAATAATAATTTTGTATAGATTAATTATGTTCAAAAATTATTTGTTCGCTCACTCGCGACAAGTTCAATGCACTCTCGTAAATAAACGCAGAAAACGCATTTATTTTTTATTTAATCCTTATTACTCACACCGAGTGCGATATATTAAGTGTAACGGTGTAACCAATAAAAAGCAAAAAAAAATTTTTAAATAGATGTTTTGTGAACTGAATATTTTCCAACTTGCAATATAGTATTATATAAACTCATACAAAACACAGGTAAGAATTTCAAGCAGAGAATAAAAAGAACAAAAAGAAACAGTTAACAAAAAGTTGTGCGCCCCCGGGTGGGCTCGAACCACCAACCTTTCGGTTAACAGCCGAACGCGCTAGCCAATTGCGCCACGGAGGCTCGCGGCCGAAATCTGACAAATGGGCGTTTTATCTTTGATTAGAATAGAATAGAACTAAAAATGAAAAATATATAATAAAATAATCAAACATATACTTGTATGTATGCATATGTTAGGCGACGTAATAAACATTTTTCACCTTTCAACCTCTTCAAAACTAGTAACGTCAACTTTTCAGATGTTGTCATCGTTCATGACTTCATACATCAGAACGGGGATGATGAGTGACTTATAGAATTTGGGCTTTGTTCGTCGAGAGAGGACTTTACTTCTCAATTGCCCACTTCTCATATAACGTCTGCTAGTATATTTGTATAGGAAAAGAGTCGCAACAATAGCTCCAGGGTTTATTGACGATGTTTCAGAAGTTCTAAGTAGGAAAGTTTTTGTATTAATGTATGGTGCTTATTCTGAAGCATGAGAGTTCAGAGAGGACATATGTATGTAATATAGAGAAGAATTTTAGTTGTGATGTTTTACAAAGAGTGTCCTAGGCTTAGTTGTGTCACCCACTCTACCCACCTAGCCAAGTTTGATCCTCCATTGTTCAAAAGATCACAATGGTAGAAATCGTGATGAGACGACACAGTCTTTCTTTATCCCTAAGGACGCATAGTTTAGAAAAATGCATTTTTTTTTTTGGAACTCATATTTGAAGTAATGTATGGTTTCTCAATTAGATATGTCCGTCGAATTATTAGTTTATGAGATATAGCATTTTGAGTGAAGCAACTAGGTTTGGAAAGAAAAAAAACGGATAAGAAAGACAAAGACAAGGCTTGACTTAATGCAGATTATTCGGACTCTCCGCCAGGAAAATCAACCCTTGAAAAGTATTTTGCAGAGTTTAAACGAGACAAGCAGACAGTGAACGCACTAAAAAGACAGTTGCCGACGAAAATATTAAAAAAATCTGCAAAATAATTTCGGATGACCGTAACCTGAAGTTGTTCGGGAGAGCTGAAACTCTAAAGGTATCACGAATATTTGGCTTTCCGAAAGCTTTTTACGCGAGCACACTTTTAGCAAAAGACAATGGCGAGTTGAGTATTCGGTGCAGTGTTCAAGGGTATTAAAACTGAGCTTTTGCGTCGATATGTGACAAGGGACGAAACTTGGCTCCTTCATTACGTACCGGAGTCCAAACGACGGTTAGACGAGTGGACTAAGAGTCTTAGTTTAAGGCTAAAAAATGGTTTAATTATAGAAATTTACTAAGAAATTTACTATTAAATTTTTTCTATGTAAAACTACAAACTTGTCAGCTCTTCTGATCATTCGCAATTTATGTATAACATTTCAGAATCAAACTAATATAAAGTCAGCCAAATATGATTATGGAATTTGATGTGTTAAATATGTTTTACTTGTAATATAAAATTAGTAAATAAAAAAAATAAAATAATTCAATCCCTCAATGATTGAATGGACGATCCTGCCAGGAGTCGAACCTGGAATCTTCTGATCCGTAGTCAGACGCGTTATCCATTGCGCCACAGGACCATATATTTAAATTGTGCCCAAGTGGTCACTTGACATTGGATGCAGCCGTACGAACAAAGCTCATCAATTAAAATATTAAACAGCAAATATCAGACATTTGGCATTATTTATTTAAAATAACTAATTGTGTAGCGCGCTTCAGTGCTATTAAAACCCATTATTTATAATAACTTAAAGCTTTTGTTGGAAATTTTATTATCTCATTACAAAAAATTTCGCAAATTAAGCAAATTTTATTTTGCTTTTAGTTTATGAAAAGCACTTCAAAGTCGTTGACTTCTAAAGCGCTTTTGTATTGCTTGTTAAAAAAGTAATCAAAAATTCAACGCTAGCTAATCACTCAACAATTGGATGTAATGACATTGCCAGCAATCTACATACATACATATGTATATATGTACATATACAATTGGATTTACATATGTATATGTGTACATTAGAGCGGTTCGAAATCCGAAATGTTCTACGGATAACTCTGAACAATTTTGCCTAAGAGACTATGCGTCTAAAGCCAGTTGCGGAAAAGCCATTTATAAATTATTTAAATATACATACCAATTTTTGATTGGAGCCGAGTAATATATTCATTCTCCTACGCCTGAAACCTAGCTAGCTTGAATGTGTCAGCGTCTCATGACTCTCTAATTCTGCATTCCGCTGAATACAATTTACAATTTTCTGAAAGTGTAATATTAAGGTTAGGTGCCCATATAATATTACCAAGTGCTCTTTTGTCTATAAGTAGAAGCTATTTGCTCCATCCATCACCAACTCGTGTTCCAAAAACCTGAACTATTCCTTTAGGGTTCACTGCTTCAAACAACCCTTGTAGGACCTGAATTGTATGGTTCTTAAGGAATTGTGTTCTCAGCTACCCCGAGCCAGCTAGCTTGTTTGATTTTTCAGTTCTTTCTATTCCTATATGAAAGAGTATCCGGATGACTTTAATCGAGTTAGCAAAGAATATAATTATCGTATCTTTGCATAAATCATCGCAATTAGACTTCATATTGGCGCTGCTGATTCCATCTTAATTTTTAGGGGAAAAAATCTTTTACTCATTTATAAACCTTTTTTACAAACATATTTTAATATATATATATATATGTATATATAGTATATATGTATATATACCATTGGGTTAAGTTCAGCCATTCCCTCGCATAATCAACAAATGCACGGCAATAAAAACAATAAGTAATGACAAAACCAACCAGAGCGAGTTAAAACTTACAATGCAAAGAGAGTCGAATGAAATAAATATACAAAAAAAAAAATAAATAAAAAAATAAAAAATAAATAAAGAACGAAAATAAATACGCAACACTAAATTACAATAGTTTTTAATCGCATTAATTTGCTTTGCATTGACTGCTCATGTTAAAATGAGCTGTGCAGTAATGAAGTGACATATAAATGCAAATACAAATGCGATGATTATGATTATAAAGGCATTCAACTAAAAACAATATAAAAGTAATTCGAAATTTTCAAAATTTTATTGTTCGCTAAAAGCCATGCAAATTTTGGTTTGTGGAAACAAAAAAAAAAAACAAAAAAAAAAAACGTTAACTGCGGCTGCACCGCAGCTGGAATACCCTTTACAAATAAAGTACATTTCTATATAACGCTTTGAGTTTTTTTATCCAGTTTATAACTCAGCTATAAGATATAGGCATCTGATTCTGAGAACATATTCGGTGATTAAAGTCGTGCCTTTTACAAGAAGAACTTGATTTTGATCGTTCAGTTTGTATGACAGTCATATGCTATAGTTGTACGATCTTAACAATATATTCAGAGATTGGAGAGTTGCCTTGCAAAATAATTCAAGCCAAATTTCGTGAAGACATCTCGTCAGTTAAAAAAATTTTCCATACAAGCCCTGTATTTTGTCGATCGGTTTCTATGGCAGCTATATGTTTTAGTGGTCTGATCTGAACAATTTCTACGAAAATTGTAGGGTTACAATGCCGAATATTCTGTGTCAAATTTAGTGAAGATATCTCAACAGATAAAATAGTTTTTCATACAGGAACTTGATCTTGATCCTCCAGTTTGTATGACAGCTATATGCTATAGTGGTCCAATATCGGTGATACCGAGAAAGGAGCAGCTACTTGCGGATAAAAGAACATGTGCGAATTTCTGATCGATAACTCAAAAACTGTGGGACTAGTTTGTCTATAAACAAATTGAGTTAAGACACCATAGAAACTATTGATTTGACATTTTATAAGATTTCATTATTTCAACTCATTTAAAATATTTGTGCAATCTTTGAATTAAGGTGGTATTCTGGTGTAGACGCATGAATTTTATGCATTTTTTAAACTAAGATAAAAAAAGTTAAATAAATTTTTCTATCCATTTTTTATATGTTTTTTATTCACATTTTAATAATATAAAAAAAAAATGCAAGAAAAAAAAAACAAAATTCGTCGCGATACGGGGCGGTGGAGTGGGGGCTTCAAAAAACACGGTGCGTCCTGGTTGACGTGATTTCAACCCTTGTAGAATCTAAAACACAAAAAGCAAGAAGCATCTTCATTAGTAAGGATGTCGTTATCGGGTTGACCATTTTCAAAAAAAAAAAAATAGAAAAATAAAAAATAAAAATAAAATAAAAAATAGCAAAATGGCCTCGATTTGAAAAAAAAAAATTTTACCCAATTTTATCGATCTTTTCGAAGTTTTTTAAAATACTTCAAATCAAAATTTTTGGAAATCCAAGGCAGACACGGTAGAGCATTGAATAAAGAAGATATATACCACATTTCAAAGGAATCGGTTCAGTAGAACTGGAGATATCATGTCAACCACCTCAAAAACGTAGGAGAAAAACGCCTTTAAATTTTAGGAAACAATTCTAGTAAACATGGACGCCACGTCACAAAATCGGCTGTATCTTCGAAAATAAGTGGAATTTTGAAAAATCCTTCCAAGGTCATGTTTTTGAAAGTCTAAGCTTTCAAAATATGCAAAAAAAATCGATTTTTTCAAAATGCTAGACCAGAATACCCCCTTAAACAAAATACTTGAAATGGCCCATGAGGGGATCGAACCCGCGACCTTCGCGTTATTAGCACGACGCTCTAACCAACTGAGCTAATGGGCCAATGCGCAATCTGTGGACAATTACCGCACTTGACTGAACGCTGCAATGTTTGAAAATAGTTTATATGACAAAGAAAGCCTTAATTTAAGTATATTAATGGAAGTACCAAAATGTAAAGCAAAATGTAATTCCACCTTTACATTAATTATACATTTTATACAAATTGATGAAAAAAGTTTATGCATATTATTTAATTACAACCAAAGATCAGCACGCCAAGAAGCTGGTAATCGTGTTGAGTTGGTGGAGCAAATCCGTGAAATTATTGCTGTTGCTAAAAATTTTACTAAGGGACTGTTGGCTAAAGGAATAAATAAGATTAGAATATAGGTCTGAATGCGTGTTGCTCCATATAGATTGCAGAGAAATAATCCATATTCACTTGATCTATCACCAAGTGACTATTTTCCATTTTCAAAACTAAAAACCAATTCAAAAGTGACATTTTTACGTTAATATTCCAGGCTTTCAAGTAGTTGCAAGCGAGATAATAAAGAACGTTCGTAGTTTTAGCCTCATCTTAATGAATGTACGGTATGCATATTTGTTAAATAAACTCCTAAAGGGTATCAAAATACTCCGTTGCGCCCAACGTGGGGCTCGAACCCACGACCCTGAGATTAAGAGTCTCATGCTCTACCGACTGAGCTAGCCGGGCTGATAAAATACTAATTTTCAGTTTGTCAATGATAAATAGCTGAAAGTTATAAGATAAAATATGTATTCTTAAATTATATCATTATATTCACCAAAGAAGCATATATTCTATAAGTTAGATAGATATAATTTAATTGAGGTTTGCACTGCGACCTGAGGTCTATTGCGCCCTTTCTTCGATGACAAATATTTTCACAAAAGCCCAGCACTCTGATTAAATCCAGGTACTTCCTGAGCGCTATTGAGTTGATATGATCCCTATCTAGATATATGGATCTACCAATCTTGAGCATACGTCTACAGATAGCGGCACAATCCAGAATCAGGTTCTAGGGAGCTTCCGGTTCCATGTCGCAAAACCGGCATTTTGCTCAAGATACCATACACATGTTGTACAGGTGTTTCCTGAGCCTGCAGTGCCCAGTGTAGAATGCGACTAGAGGACGGAATATGTCTTCGAGGACGATAAACATGGCTTTAGAACTTTATATGTCCACTCTTTCCTCTGTGTGAAGCAGCTATTTAATTTTGTGGAATGCCAGCGAAATACAGGCTTCTACTCCCGTCATCCTAGAAGCCGCAGTAGAGCGGGTGAGTTCGTCGGCCATCTCATTGCCTTTTATCACTTTATGCCCGGCACGCAGATCAAGTGTACACGGTTGTAAACCGAAAGACTATTCGTTCGTTCTATGTGCTCCTAAACCAAGGCTGAGATCGCTTTTTGTGCCGCACTATCGTTGAGTATGGCGTTGTGTTGTTTGCGATGGTTGAGTTCAATTTCTACACAAAGACTTAATTTATAGAAAAAACCTCTGCTGGAAATATCTCGGAAAACAGCTTGTGGATAGGGAAGGTAGGTACTTCGTTGTGCGGTCCTACAATACCTACACCAATAGCTTCCCTTGTTTTCGAGCCTTCAGTATACAACCAAATTATTTTGCGACTCAGTACAAGGTCCGACCTGTAATTATTCCAGTCCGTCTTGTTGCGGAAGGTAACTTTTAACCTCTTTGGGAAGTTTACTCGTTTTGTAACACCGTCTCTTGGAAGAAGGGCCAGCTGTTTTTCTTCAAATAAGGCCTTCATTTGTCGAGACGATATTAGGTGAGACTTACTACTGTCTGACAGTAATAAAACTTCTGATAGACCTCTTAATGCAGATTAAGATAGTGGTTGGCGACATTTTATTATAATTTTCAAGGTTATTAATGTCAATAAATCAAATTTATAGCTAAGTGAATACACACAATATGCATTCTTACACATTCCTGTAATGCCTGCTGCACAGTGTGACACTTTGATTTTGCTTACAAGCACTTCGTTCGTGTAGAAAATGAAAATTGACAACGTCTCATAGCATTCCAACAAAAATTTCCAAGTCACTTGTTTTCGCGTATGTAATGTGGCGCCAGTTTTTAATGTAACGCTTGTTGACACCATTTGTGATTTGACATTGACATTTGTTGTATACGTACATATATTTTCAATATTCGCATCAGGCAAAAATTGTTTCATACATTATTAAAGTGGGAATGTAAATTTCTTTAATATTCTGAATATTATCCATCGGCATACTGGGTTTGTCCGGAAAGTAATACTACTTATTTGTCCGCGGATTTGTGGAGTGCTGGTCTTCACGACTACTTATTCATCTACTTCCACTACCAACCGTCTTATGAAGTCTTATGAGGTCTCGAGACTCTACTGCGGCTTCCGTCTTTAGCTCACTTACTGCAGCTATACAATCTAGATTGCTCTTAAGGGCATTTTAGAGCACTGGTTTTGGGGTTTCTACTTTCTTCAGTCGATGAGCAGGGTGTCTGAGTTTGTTTTCCTTGCCTGACATCCTGTCATCTTGCCTTGGTCCGTCATGATGTGTTATCGTATGTTTTGAAGCCTAATTACGACCTTCTGCCCGTTTAATTAGCGCTACTTTTGGCGGTATTTTGGTTTGGTTTGCTCGTTTTTGCTTCTTAAGCTTGTCTTGCTCATCTTGTGTGGACTGGGATTTGGCCTGTGCTTTTATCTCGCCTTGCCTGCTGTTTAATTTCCCTTTAACTCTCTATGACACAGTATTTCCGGGCCTTTGCTCTCTTTCACTGATTCTTCTTCTACTATGCTTAGTGCAGTCCATTAAGGAAGTGCTGCCACACTTGCATTGAAACATCAGCAGTAGGATCTAGTTGCGTGTCTGCGTCTTCTATCCCTTTCTGCTTTTATCCATTTCCGATGATGGGTACAGATAATATCGAAGAGCTCATCCAACTCAAAAATCCCAGGCTTAACCTCGGTACTTATGTTTTTCTGCATTAGCAACCGCTGATTTAAGCAAATATTGATTGGCTTGTCCTTTCAATTACCAACTGGAGGCATTCAATTTGTCATCCGTTTGTACTTTTGAGATTTGTTCCGCCAACATATTGACAACGCAGGATCGAACGTATTTAAGACCTACCAAGGTTTTAATGGGACGTATGCGTCTGCGACATTACTATGAAATCCATTACTGCAAGATTTGCATCCTGAGGTAGCAGAATGCCACAGCCGTCAGATCAAGTTCAATGTTTCCAAATCGTCTGTCAAAATCACGGTACTACTTCGTTGCTTGATTGAATTTGTGGTTCACAGCTAATCTAGCAGGCCGTTCACTATCCGCCATCTGTGAACCCGGATGAGCTTGGCAATTGGGATGTCTAATGGCTTTCGTTGTAAAATTCCTCGTGGACTGTTGCCTCCGTCTCATGATTAGATTCCTCAAGGCAGCCCATAAGGGGTTTTGAGTGTATATTTTAGGTGGTGCCTATTCACCTTGCTATCGGAGATTCATACAATGTTTCAGATCTTTAAAGCCTAGCGCTTCTCTTCTGTCCCTCTTGGTAAGGGTCTGTTTATTGAGTATTCGTAGCTAAGCTAGGAACTTAGGCTGTCAAGAGTACGTCAAACTACAGCCTTTAGTTCCCTGAGCTCGATAAAAATTGATTTTGTCAAAGTGACTGTCAAACGAAAAGGTATACAATGAGAGTCTCCATTTATCCCTGTCCTCAGTAACTAACTTGGAATGACACTAACTGTACAGTAAACGACACGAGTCCATCTTTTTTCAAATTTTAGATAAGGGAAAGAAAAATAAAACGTTTATGGCTAGAGGGTTCAACTATAATAATATGGAATAGTAATAAAAAGAAACAATTGCGCCCAACGTGGGGCTCGAACCCACGACCCTGAGATTAAGAGTCTCATGCTCTACCGACTGAGCTAGCCGGGCAGCTGAACAAACAGTGTCAGAAAACATATTTGTTGCTAGTGGCAGGGAATACTTATAAGTTACACTCTTTCAATGTTGCTTTTATATGTGATGTTCATGTAAAAGCTCGTAGCTTATTGAGTGCCTCACAAAATCTTATATATGCATTTAAGTAATAGAAAATGTTGAGTAGAGTATTGGTTACTAGCTTAAATAATACATTTGTCACTGAGTGTTTATATGGCCCATTAGCTCAGTTGGTTAGAGCGTCGTGCTAATAACGCGAAGGTCGCGGGTTCGATCCCCTCATGGGCCAGTATAATTTCTTTTTTATATATTTATATAAATCTGGGATATGTTAAATATTGGACTAGGGAAGCTTCGCCTTTGGCAAAATCTTAAAGTGATAACGAAGGAGAAAAACATGCGTCTTAAGATACCTGCCAAGGTACCACCCAATAAAAACGATTCTATCTAAATGTGGCAAATGTCATGATAATATTATTGGTAGCTTTAGATATCAGCAAGCAGAAATTGGGTGAACTAAATTTACCATCATAAGTTTAGATTGACTTTGCTGTCTCAATAGTAGAAGCCGGGTAAAAAGA
Source organism: Bactrocera latifrons (assembly GCF_001853355.1). Lineage (NCBI taxonomy): Eukaryota > Metazoa > Arthropoda > Insecta > Diptera > Tephritidae > Bactrocera > Bactrocera latifrons. The sequence continues at coordinate 190,910 of NW_017535986.1, read as the reverse complement.
TGAAGTTTCATACCAACATAATTGGTTAATAGGTACATACATCTATCTGAACATTGTGTCTGAACATTCAGGAATCTTTTCGAACTTTGACTTCATACCGGAGCCTATTGATCATGGAGTCGCCAAGCCGAACTCTGGCGATATTTTCTCTGCTGCATGCTAATGAGAGAAATGGGTGAGTGAAAAAGGGAGCCGGATAATGTTCGTGGCTCATTACACTGTAAGGAACTATCCATCATATAGAGACGTTTTTCAAGGCGGACTTCTGCCATTAAGATGCCATCAAATTTACCTCCTTCTGAAAAGTGACTATCCACGTTGATAGTAGAGTGGCGAGTGGCGTGTGTTCATAGTTAGTTAAGCCTAACTTTGCTACCAACTGCATCGAGTTACTTTACTGGGACCATTCCCACGACAGCTAGGTCTAAGTAACCGGAACGGTCCTGTTTTTTTATCCAGCCAAGGACTGTCATTTTATTATTATATTTAATATAATGGGAACGGATCGGTGTTTTATTATCTTCTTGTATTTTAGTACGACGTACTTAAACTCTAGGGACCTTTACCGGCTTTCGGGAAGTCGTGAGTGAGTTTAATGAGCTCGTCGCCTTCAGTACCACTAGGTTTTCCTTAGTTGTAAGGGATATAAATGGTCAATCTTCCACCATACCACTCAGAATTTCATCATAGTAAATGAATCTATTGACTAGCTACTAGTAAATTAATCTAATAAAGTCTTCGGTCTGAACAAGCTTAGGCTTTTCCTACTTGTAGGAGTTCTAACTGATCTTTGCTCTGTCGGTGTCCACGTGTTAAGGTAGATTATATCATGGGTTTCCTGTTCTAGAAACTCTTTGGATGAAGACAAGATAGAAATATTTTATGTCAATACTTTTTTCGGCCGTCGCGAGATCAAGAGTTAAACATCTCATCACGAACTGGCTTAAAAACCTCGGAGCTCACACTTTTAATCATAAAAAACTAGTGGGAATAGAACCACTAACACGATTTATATCGGCCTTAATGTGCTTTGTTGAATTATATGATCTGATTACCGGAGTTTTATTTTAAAGATACACAAAGAACTGTATCTATAGTGTGATCCTCAAGTTGAGGTAATTGTTGAACCCAACCAACATCAATCTGGGTTTCTTTAAGCAATTTACTTTTGGGCAGTTTGTATGTTGTACGGATCAAAAGTCTTCTACACGTAGGAAAGCGAAATTTTAATTATATGGAACGACGACGAAGAAATGTAAGGACTTTAGGTATCGAACGCTTAGACGGCATATATACCAATGTTCCAATATAAAAAAAATGTCCTGTCGAAAGAACTAAAAAATTTGTTGTGCTTAGTTGACACTCACTCAGATCCACAAGGAAACCATTATTGGCCGCATTTGAGTCTAAGCTGTGATCGGGCATTACTTCGACATCCGCGAGAGACTTTGCTAATCCAAACGGATGTTTTTTAGCTATGGAGAAGATATCTGGTTTAAGATCGAAAGTCGTGAGCTGCTGGAACCATATGTAAAAGAATCGTTTCTGGCCACTCCCAAGTGAATGGCGCTCAGAGAACTTTTCTCAATTGCCTCAAACTTTACAGATGACTTCATCCTGCTTACTAATAGTTCCATCCTCCAAAACTAATACGGCTTACATAGCCGAGCAATACGGCTGACTTTGAGCAATGCCAAAAGCTTCGAAAGGTTCGAGAAGCTCTTCTCCGAGCCGTTCGATACCAAACGTTATTAGAAAGACGATACATATACTCGTAATTTACTTACCTATCTGTGTGGTCAACTCTGAGTCTTTGTAATACACCTTAAACAGGGTGGAATTCGTAATTGTGCTCGTTCAAGCTTCTCTGTGATAATACGTTCATATTTTTATTGCACAACTTTTGAAATTTATAATTGAGAAATTAATGTTCTTTGATTATTGCTTTGCTTTATTACACCTTTGTTGTTGCGTTTTCTAATTTTTTTCTACAAACTTCTCACATCAAGAATGTCATTTTGATTTTTTAATCATATGCATTTTGCAACTTTATATGAGCTCAATACATGCGCACTGCAATTAAATGCATTTTTCTTTTGCTTTTTGTGTATATTTTCGCACATACTTATTTACATTATTCACACAAAACCTGCTTGCCTAGACGCGGTTCTCCAAAAATTACTCACCGGTGCATGGTAGCTTTGTTGCAAGTGTAGTTGTAATCAAATTGCAGACACCACAAGCACTTTCTTGCCTTTGCGAGGCAATTTTATTGCGTACTTTTTAACTTTGCGGTTGCCGATTCATACATTTCGCGCTGGAAAATTGCATTTATCATAGATTTTCAAAACACAAGCGGCCACAAAAATGTGAGCGTTTTAATGGCCAACAATTGCACATCCCACCTACATATACATATGTACCGTATGTATATAATATCTATATATAAAACGACTTGACTGGAACTTCGGAATATTCCGCCTTCGGTGGCCACTACGGAGCTGTAAGAGAAGAGAGAATGAAGTGAATAAATTGTAGGGAAAAAAAAGAAAAGTAAATCATTATGGAAGCAGTTTTAATTCACGAGATAGACTAACTGTTTTTATAACCTGATTACTCTGGAAATGAGCACACACAATGAAAGGTCTGGATCAAGTACGGTGCCCTGAACACCTCATAAACGTTATAACGAGTTATTCTAAAAACAGAAAGCTGATATTTGATATGAACGAAGGCACCAAGAGCTACTCTATATCGAGTGGAGGCATTAGGTCATCTTATATAATATATGACGGGTGTTAAGAAGATAGCAATCAACAGACGAGAAACTAATAGCAAATGCGGACGATCTCAYGATGGTAGCAGTGGCTAAACAATTTGTCGACCAAAGAAATATAATGAGTGCTTAAATGTTCTATGCTAATGAGTTTCAAAACAAAAGTTTTACTCATAAGCACCAGGAAGGTGTAAGAACAAATAGAGCTCACCATAGTATCTTGGAATAATATTGGATTCCAAATYAAAATTTKAAGAACAACTRGCGTAAACTTMCRCGAAAGCAATCMAAATKTATAATGCTCTACCGAGAATGATCGCCAAACAAATAATTGCAGTGCATAGGCTTTCTACCATTCGAGTAATAAGTGCTTTCCAAACTATATCAACCGACTCTGCTGAAGTGTATTACCCAGTATGGCGTCCATTGACGTCTAGGGAGTTGAACTCGAACRATTATATCGGCTATCAGCGCCTAAAACAGTATCGGCAAAGACAGCGGAGAGGAACCAGAGCATCAAAATGCGGCAGCAACGGTGGCATTTCTCATACAAAGGGACCCACATACTTATACCAGATACTCACTCATGAATAGACAGACGACAAAAGAACTTAAATTTCCACCTGACCCAAATAAATACTTAGTGGACCTAGGTGCTTTAGAAGCTACATTTATAGATTCCACATTGACATTGGCATTCAACATTCGAACTGTCCGCAGTCTACAGAGTAAATAGGAGGCTCCGAACATGTATTATTTTATTGGACTCGGTTTTTCAAACTCTGTGTCGCAAAAGCCAGSTAATAGAGGAGGAAGAGGCAAGATTATTCCTCCCCGTCTTTCTTCACACAGTTTTGGGAAAGTATTCTGATCCGCAAAACGAGTGAATTTATTGGACAGTGTCCAGTCTGAACACCTACGTTTACAGCGTGTTCAACTTTGCTTAGAATCAGTAACTCAAAGAATCTCTAATCGATCATTCTGCACCAGAAAGACCTCGCCGGTTATTGACCAGCGTTTGTTAAGCTCACGATAGGTCCAAAAGCCCAACACCTGAATTCAAGTAGACATCAGAAAACCGACTTACTTTAAATTGCGTGAAATTGGGGAAATGGTTCATTCTCTAGTAAGCTTATCGGCTTTACAGTTTCCGGTGACTCCGCTGTGACCGCACACCCTTTCAAGTCTACTACGGRAGAAGCTTGAAGCTTTTGCTAAAGAGGYCATGCACCTCTTGTCTAGCTTTCAGAGCTCAGTCAGCGAATTCAAAACCAGTATAGTCGTYGGCTATCGAAGTTAATGCCTACTGTTCTGAAGGAAGCTGTACTTCGGAGCAATASGAGTACATCTAATGTTGCCTTGATSGTTACTACKTCTAATTGAAGAGGTCTCGTAGTCTGAAACTTGAGTTCATGGAGAGCTCCCGAAGAAAACATCAATGAAAAAGCTCACTCCTTCATGCAGACGAGAAGGAAACACCAGTACAAAGTTCTACATTGCAGCGATCTTGATTGTAAGGAATGCAATCGAAGCAGTGGAGAATTTCAGTGCGCTCCTGCTTGGGGCTCCTCATATATTTAACTTCGCTAAGCGTAATAGCAGCCTTCGCCGAGAAGTACCTAAGTACTAGCCATGTCGCCAGGTGGAACGTGTAGAATTCCTTCGATTGACATTATTAGGGTTATTTTCAATGGATCACAGATGGCGATAAGGGCCGCTCCTCGAACACGCTTTAGCTATTTAGTTAGCATTATTTTTTCTTACCTCTTTAAGGCGACCGATGCCTTCTTCACTCTCTTCATATCAAGCAACCCCAARTACTTCGCAATGACCACTGGTTGAAGCGTAGAGCCTCCGAACGATGGGAGAGTATCATCAGGGGGTTGGATCAGTTAATAAAACTAGCTCAGTTTTATTTGTATTTTGGCTAATCCGTTTCTTTCTACTTGCTTTGTAACCTCATTTAGATACCTTTGGGTTAGGTCATTGTCATAAAGCCACCCTCCTGGCAGCCATGTTTCTCAAGTTTCTTTACAAGATACTTCATCGTTAGGATTCAATGCAAAGATAAAAGRAAGCTATTTTTCGGGGGCCCTGATAAACTTTTCGAAGTTGTCGAAGGTATTTAACGAAGTATAATTTAACATAACCGATTTTTGAGCTACAAAGTGACCAGTTGTGGATAGTTCCAGCGAACCTTAGAACTAACTTCTGATTAGAAAAATTATTTCTTAAACAAAATAAATATAAAGTAAAGTATAAAGACACATAATAATACGTACTATATAGCTGTCGAAATAATAAAGACTAAGAAACGAGGAGTAACGATTCAATAAAACGTAGAAAATATTATAGAAGCGAAAAAGCACGACCAAATGCGAAATCGCAGACACATAAATGCAATTGCAYATTTATTGCACACAACCAGACTACAATAACTCCAAGSCGATTTGCTGCCTTTTACTCTTTGCCTTAGCCTGCTCTTGACTTCACTGCCTGCAACCCTGCGATTTTTTATGGACTTTTGCTTTTTGCCATTTTTACTYGTGTTTTTTTTATGCCTCCGGCTACGGGMAACACACAGATGCATTCGCACACACCACACGCCTCGTTACGCTGCACAGAGACCTCAGAGAACCGCCGCAACAGAACTCGTGTGGCGTAGGTTAGGGATCTTGCAATGGGGAGGCTTTTGCGTCACAGACCCAGCCACCAGCGCGCAGCTAGTGACGAGGCATACTTRCAATATTGGTGCGGTAGGACATGTAGTCGGYGAGGTGCAGCGCCACTCACGAGGGCGCTGAGCATGTGAATGTGCAACAACTGAGCGCCGACCAGCAGATTGGCTGTGAGCTGTTGTAATTGTGAAACACGAGAATGCACTCAGCCGCTCGAAATTGCCATATCGCAGAGAGCAAGCAAGCTGTTTGCCAGAGCGCCGGCTCAGCGTAGGGTAGTTAGCTTGCGGCGCTGCTGAATTGCATTTGCACGGAAGAAAACAATGCATGAAAAGCCATAAAACGCCTATAGATGCTATATGTTAAAAAAAAAAAAGCCGTCACTGAGTTAAAGCGTGCGGCAGAGAGAGAGCTTGCGCACACATGCACCAAGCTGATAAGTGCATTGAGCGCGCAGACGATGCGAGTTTGGCAAAGAGAAGGCAGTGCGTTCAAAAAAAGCTGTTGTCGTTGGCGGGCGCACGGCTGTAGGGGAAGTTGGCTGCAATTGCCAGTTTGCGGAAGCGGGAAGCATTTGAGAGGGTCAGTGATGCACCAGTGATGATGCACATATGTACATATATATCTATGTGTGCATGTGTGAGTTTATGTAAATGCATGCGCAAACATGCAAAAGTATGCTGACGATGTGATGTCAAGAGCAAAGACGCAATGAAAATGAAAATGAAAGGAGATGYTGCGACAACACTTCCACACACAGACCGTCGGGCCACGAATGCTGCAGGCTGTGTTGGAAGTGAAAATGGCAATAAAAGAGATCGAAGCGTAGATTGCTGTGTGGTGTGGAGTAGACAGAGTGTATAGGCGAGAATTGTGGCATGTTGTAAGTGCATATGTATGCATGTATTTAATGGTGTATGAATAGGTGCATTTTACATACTCGTATAAATTTTCATGTGAAACATGTTATCGTTGCTTTGTGGCTGAAAATAGAATATTGTTTACTTATTAAAAAGGTTGCATATATGCATATGCCACATATGTATTTACATAAAAACATACATATATGTAGATATGTATTTAGTGATTTTAAAGCTTCAGACAATAATATACTTATGCTGAATTTCCTGAAGGTATCTTGCCAAATAAAAATGTTTTTCATACAAGAACATAATTTTGTTCGACCAGTTTGTATCACANTTTTTCATACAAGAACATAATTTTGTTCGACCAGTTTGTATCACAACCATAAGCTATAGCGATCCAATCTGAACAATATGCTCGGATATTTTAGCACTATAATCAACAATAATTCTTGTCAAATTTCGTAAAGATAACATGTCAAACAAACATTTTTTTCATACAAGAACTTAATTTTGTTCGACGAGTTTGCATGGCAGCTATATGCTATAGTGATCCGATCAGAACAATA
>NW_017535986.1:182916-183653 GCF_001853355.1 Bactrocera latifrons | reverse complement strand
TAACGCAAAGACTGACGTAGTAGTTACCATACATATATGTATACAGAATCACATACTTAATATTGTCAGTTGACTTCGCCGAGTTTGCCGATTACTATATTCGGCGCACAAAATACCGATGGTAGAGTATATTTTATTGTATGGAAAGTAATCTTTTGGAAACCAAGAAGTCGACGTTTCAATTCATAGTCACGAAAGCAACATTTTCAAATAAGATGGGACCAATTCTGAACCTAGTATAATAACTTGACTATAATTTTGTTATCAAAAGAAGGAGGTGCCAGTAAAACCACTTCGGTCTAGGTTAATCTGGAAAAAACTTGAGCCAAGCATAGCYCAGTTTTGGTCTTTAGCAATGCTAGATGGAGTGCCGTTACGTACTTCAAGAGAAGTTGCCATTTTTCAGGACGCTTGCGCTTGATTTGAATAGGTTCTGCGGCCACCGCTTCCACTACTACCTACCGTGAAGCCTCATTGTATACCTGGTGTCTTGCTATTGAACTTCGGTATCAACTTGACTATACATATGTGTATATCTGATCCGTGCATATTTTTTGTCTGTTCGCAAAGCGATACAGAAGAAACTGTAAACCCTAGAAAGCTTCKGAGTTTTTGAAATTTAGTTTAACATTTTGCTCAACCAACCTTGATTACAACTTTTTATTATCACAACTTCAATCTTATAAGTTCGTTTCCCATCTTAACAATTAATAAAATGTTATTAGATCTAAAAAAAA
>NW_017535986.1:179420-180766 GCF_001853355.1 Bactrocera latifrons | reverse complement strand
AGCTAAAGTAAACAAACGGAGCCGATGTTGAAGAAGCGACACACGCAAAGAAGGGGCAGTGGCAAGGCGGCAAGGGAAATGGCAAATGTCGGCTGAAATATAGCAACGCACAGGCGTGTGTGTGTCTGTGTGTGCGTGCGTAGATTCGTGTTAGCCAGGCACAGTCAGTGAGGCACTCGGCCAAGCTGGGCAGGCAACAACTAACAGCCAACAACCAACAGCCAGCAAGCTGTCTCTTATACACATCTGTAAACCCTAGAAAGCTTCTGAGTTTTTGAAATTTAGTTTAACATTTTGCTCAACTAACCTTGATTACAACTTTTTATTATCACAACTTCAATCTTATAAGTTCGTTTCCCATCTTAACAATTAATAAAATGTTATTAGATCTAAAAAAAAAGGCTAGCAGTGGCCTACGCTGTTGGCGGTTGAGTGGCGGTTTCGTTTACAGATGGAATATCCTTTCTAACCTTATGCAAACAATATTAAACGATATAACTCGTTGGGACGTGAACGGCTGGTTCGAATTAAACTTAAATGCTAGCAAAGCAGAGCTAGTATTGTTCAGTAGCAAACACAGAGTTTCGGAGATTATAAATGGTACCTGGCTAACAATAAGAGACGGAGTAAGCTATTTGAGACCTAGACACCAGGGCAAAAAAGCAGACATAGGGCTTGGTGTAGTGGTCAATAATTAAAGAATATACGAGGGTATGGAAAGTATACAAACATCAGCTAATATATGTATCAGTGGAGCTCTTAGAATAACACCAAATCAAGCACTAAGTGTTCTGTATGAAACTATCAGCGAAGTTAGCTCTTAGACTGAGGGAATCGTCTGTAATAAGGGGTATTATACGATACTAAGTAGATTTGTGCTGTGGAGATCACAGCAATTAAAGAAAGCTCGTTTGTTATGACACAGAATGTTAGCACAACAAGAAATATATATACATTTATACATAGACATCCAAGCGTCTTTGAAATCATCTTCAAAAATCATAAAATAATGCTTTGATTTCTTATTGGATGTAACCTAAAATCAATTTTTACGTTAAACACGTAATAAATTCCAGAACATAATTATGACTCTGGTAACGGTGAAACGAGTGAACTAACCAGAGCAGACACTACCCCACTCTTAGACTCCGGAAGAGAGATAATTTATATTACTCTGGCTAGTTGTAGATATTTAATTAACAAACATCATTCCATCACTTTTGTGCTACGTAACAGAATCATAGACTCGAATAGGAGTACTTAAACTTGAAGTCTGCAAAATTATACACATCTAGATGTGTATAAGAGACAGCATCTAATGTTGCCTTGATCGTTACTACGTCTAA
>NW_017535986.1:174890-178545 GCF_001853355.1 Bactrocera latifrons | reverse complement strand
AGCGTCAAAAAAACTGAGCAGGTCACTGGTCCTAGGAAACGAGACGCCAACGAAGCAACGACGACGTTGTAACATTGGACCGACACGGCGGCAAAGCCAAGCAGAGCTAAAGTAAACAAACGGAGCCGATGTTGAAGAAGCGACACACGCAAAGAAGGGGCAGTGGCAAGGCGGCAAGGGAAATGGCAAATGTCGGCTGCAATATAGCAACGCACAGACGTGTGTGTGTGAGTGTGTGTGTGTGTGCGTAGATTCGTGTTAGCCAGGCACAGTCAGTGAGGCACTCGGCCAAGCTGGGCAGGCAACAACTAACAGCCAACAACCAACAGCCAGCAAGCGAACAACGAGAGCAGCAAARYGCAAGAGCTACCAAACCGGCAATCAAGCAAGCAGCCAGTCGGACAGCTAGCAAAGTCAGTCAAAGCAGCCAGGCCGCGTGCAACCTTAACCCATTTGTGCTTGCTCGGTTTGTGTGGCACGGAACGCTCATGCCATGTACATTCAAACTTGCATATGTATGATGGGTACGAGTAAAAGCGAGAGGAAATTGCGAATGTGGCAAGCACACACAGAAATGCGGCCAGCGGTGGGGCGTAGAGTTGGTGGAAGGTTGGCGCAGCCGAAGCGCATCGTTGCCACTGTTTTTGCTGTTGGTATTGTTGCTTTTTCTGTTGCTGGCGTGCTAACAATGTGCTGCGAGTATGGAGCATAAACGAGATTAACGTGAATGACGGTGGCCAATGTGGGGGGCAGCGGCGTTGCAGCGCCAACAATGGCTGGGAAAAAGGCCTGCAGCCAGCAAAGCSCGCAAAGATAGGAAACATGCAACTGTAGAGCGTATACATACAGGTGTATATATGTATTTGCTAATGCAATAAATAGTTCCAAACGCATTTATACATACTTATGTATATACAAGAAATAGGCGATAGCAAATGGCAGTAGTGAGAACTACTTTCGCGAACACCGAGCGTAAGGAAGAAACGCAAAATGACTCCAAGTTGCATGAAGTTGGYGGCGCAGACGAGCAGCGAAGGTAAATGCAAGTGGGATTGTGYTATCTGATATGCTGCTAWTAYATACMTACACATATGTATATATATAAGCTAGGCGGCGGCTGGAGCCGCACTTGAGACTGGAAATTACCCACTGAGAAGTGTATGAAACGATTGTGTTGATGCAGCTTATTCTTTGGAGTGAAGTGTAAAGAGGGAATTGCTCTTTAACATCAGCTTCTGGTATAGAATAGTTAGGCAAAAGCAAATGCGCCATAACTATAACTAAACTTGCATATAACTACAAGAGCCATTGAATTAATTCGTAGGTAAATTCAGTTGGTTGCAACCTCGATTCTTCTCGGCGCATGCCAAGCGTCTTAGGTCTTATATTTTTAGGTTTTCATAGCTTTTGGTGGACGGAATTGYGTTTTTATACCCCACACAGATTATTTTGGTTAGGTTAATCTGGTAGGCCAATAAGCCACGCATGGACCAGTTTGGTGCTWTGCGATATCAGATGGAGCTCAGTTGCTAAGTCCAAGAGGAGTAGTCAGCCTACAGGATGCCTGCAATTGACGCGAATTTTAACAGACGCTGCGGCCTCACAATCGATACTTCCGCGAATATAAAAAACCTCAGATGCTTGCAGCGTAGCCTGGCCAACGTGTCACAAGTGCACAAGAGATGCTACATTGTTTCCCTGGTGCCCTGCGCTAGACATTTCCTGCAGTCTTCTCCTTCTGTCAGCCCCATCATGCGGGCGTATGTCCTTACCAGACGATGACCAGTTAGTATTGCCATCATGTTCCTACAATCTGCTTTATCGAGCGCCAATAGGAAGTTTGTGTACTTGTGATCTACCGTTTTGCTCATGACTTTTRCAATTAGGCAATGCAGGGGTTTATCTCGTTGTCGGATGTTAGCCATACGCCATTCTTGACAATCTCGTCCATTATTTTATTGTGTTCAATGYCTTTGTGGCCTGGCACCCAATAGAAGTGAAGTTGCTTGCTTCTGGCAAAGACTTGCTATTGCTTGAAATATAGTGCAGTGGTTTGGCAACTTAAAAAGTTGGATTATGCCTAATTTTGGACAGAATATTCCAGCACCAATTCCATCGTTCATTTTCCATAAAGAAGTTTAGATTGTTACGAGTAGCTAACATACTTTTACGCCAGTCATCTTTTTCTATTTTTACTTTGATCCTTCTTTCTCAGTGGAAAAGTGGGATCATGTAGTTGGTGTTTGCTCAGTCGCCATTACCCACCGAGCTATCCCCGAAGGTTCTATATACATACATATAAATTCTGCTACAGCTAGTAATCGTTTCGCCGATTTTGATGAAATTACTATACCATATAGACACCATACAAATTAACCGATCAAAATTGAATTCTTGTATGGAAAATTCTTTATATGTATGTAAAGAGTACTCCATCTTCGTTGTAGCCGAAATTAACGGGTTCTTGTGTCTTTCTTGATAATAAATCGGTTATAGCAACATCTACCTTTTGAGAAAATTTCTTTGGCCCGTTTGTTTCAAAATATACCTCTATCTCGGTGATATTTCTGCATTGTCGCTAAGTTTTTTTTTCCAGTGACYGTTCCTCTCTCTTAAATCAGGTAAAAAAAATCAGAGAACTAAATAATTCGAAAACCAATTACCGTTGGTAAATCGAATATTCATAAGCAATATGTCAAAAACGCTCCTTTTTTACTTAATGTTGTACATTGTCTTGAAACTTTCATCCGTATGAAGTAGTACCTAAAAGCATATGAATTGAAAAGTCCCCGGGCCAAGAAAAACACATATTTCTTTTATTCAACGTAGTTCCATAACCTTTCCTTGGAAACGTTTTCCCACTGGGATGTCGGTAGTAAAAGGAGAAATGTTGCAACGTTGCTTTTTACTTGTAAAGGTAGTCGAGCAAGACTATGAGAGTATATACAGGAGTATATACAAAAAACAACAGAGTGATATATTTATTAATAAAGAAATAGATATTTTTATAAATACATATGTAAGTATACTAATCTGTTACGTATATAAACACAAAATTTAATACATATTAGCGGTTTGTATTATTCTTGTTGGCTCATCTAATGTTTTATTATTAGTTGGTAACTTTAATTGTTTAATTATACCTGCTTACTCCACCATCAAATCCAATAATGTTATAACAATGCACTTAAACAATAGACTCGTTAGAAATTCAAGGTAAATATTTCTGAAAATTCTCCACTACATGAACATAGTAAAATTATACATAACTAACAATGGGTACCATTTTCAGAAATTATCATTAGTTAAAAAAAACTACGTGTTAACATGTAAAGTGAATTGTTGCATGTGGCATGCAACATGAGGCACCAAGCGGAATGATAGTGTAGTCGGTTTTGTATCAAATCTGGTGCTGAATAAAACTCATATTCAAGACTTTTTTACCTAGTTACTTCGTAAGTAACTGGTAATTGGCATTGATGAGTTGATCAAATTTAAGTCAAATATGCATCGATTTGTTCGATAACTTGCTAACATTTATTGAATTTGAAGTAATTTCATAATACCATTCTCATAGAAAACTTCGTGACTGACTATTGGCAAACAGACTGGGACAGCCGATTTCTATGAGTTTTCTCTTAAGGTGAAATTTTTA
>NW_017535986.1:172705-174197 GCF_001853355.1 Bactrocera latifrons | reverse complement strand
CTTGGTGTCATTTGTGGACTGGTGAAATCATCGGTCCATATTTCTTTAAAAATGATGGCGGTGAGAATGTAACCGTCAGTGGCGTTCGTTATAGCGCTGTGATAACCAACTATTTGATGTCTGAAAATTGGTTTCACTTGCCACACATCGCATAAGTCAAGGAATTTTTTGAGATAACACTTCGGTGAACAGATAATTTCACGTTTTGGGACAAGATCGTGTGATATCACATCGTTAGACTTTTCCTGTGTGCATATGTAAAGTCTAAAGTCTATGTGGGCAATCCCGTTTCGATTCAGGAACTGAAGCAAAACATCACGTTTGTCATTAGCCAGTTGCCAGTCGAAATACTTGAACGAGGCATCGAAAATTGGACTCAACAGATGGTCTGAGACGTAACGGCGGCCAACATTTGAAAGAGAAAATTTTCAGAAAATAAACGCCAAAGAATGTTCTTCAAAATGGAATACCATTTACAACACGAGCTATAGATAGGGCTGCGTTCAAACAAGGCCTCTTGTTGTTGGTCATTATTGGAATTTTTTTTTGATGTCACATAAAGGGGACTTCGTCTCTTCACGTTGTCTCCTCGCTCCCAAATACCGGTTTGGGCGACAAACATTGTCTTACTAAATAGAATAATAATGGATTTCTTTAAACTAATTCTTATACTTTATGTATTGAAAAAATAATCATAAAAGGCATTTAATCCACTTATTAAGCTTCTAAAAATTTCCCAGCATTTCCACCATGCTGCAATAATACATTTAAACCTGTTCATATTTGAACCAGCATTTTATTACTTTAGCGAGTATTCTTTTGCCACTCGCTTAATAGCGCACCACTCCAAGCAGAAAAAAACCTCAGCATTTAGTGACTGTTGCTGTAATTATGGCAAGTCCACTTACACTTACAGAGGGGCTGCAAAGTGCATGCCGTTGTTGCCACACAGTTTATTAATCACTTTCCCGGCGATTTCAACCAAAGTGCAGTTGAATATTAAAAGTTACGGCGTCCGCAATTTGCACTAGAAACACACATACATAAATGCATACATACATAAATACATTCATATATATGTAAATATGTAGTTGTAATTGTACATATTTATGTTGCTACCCTTTGCAGTGCAGTCGTTTTAATTGCCACACATTGCATGTTATTGCATGTTGCAAACTTTTCATTTCTGTTATTCTCGATTCTAGTGCTATTTCTGTTTGCTTTCAATTCTTTTGCTCTGTGGCTTGTAACAGAAAGTGAAGCTTTTAATAGGCAACAACAYAAGTACATACGAGGTGTGTTCAAAAAGTATCGCGAAAGTTTTGGTGACAGTTTTCTTCGATTGCAGGGGCGTGGTGCATCATGAGTTCTTGCCACAGGGAAGAACGGTCAATAAGGAATATTACCTGCAAGTTATGCGCAATTTGCGCTAAGCATTCCGCCAGAAACGCTCGGATTTGTGTAAGAACAAAAATTGGAAAAAGAAAAAAAA
>NW_017535986.1:164420-172105 GCF_001853355.1 Bactrocera latifrons | reverse complement strand
TTTTTGAAGTGCTTCGAAGATTGGAAAAACCGTTGGCACAAGTGTATAATATCTCATGGGGATTACTTTGAAGGGGACAAAATAGATATTCATGAATAAATAAATWATTTCTGAAAAAACAMAAAATTCGGGATACTTTTTGAACACACCTCGTACATATAAACAGTATATTGTATGTATTAATATGCAACGTGTCTCATTAAMATACACACATACTGATACTTGCCACTGTTTGCTGTTATTCGGTGAAATTTCTGAATGTGTTTGGCTGGTGGTAAGTAAAAGTAATCTACTATTCGTGCATATATGGAATTAAAAGAACTATGGTATTAAATATTTGACTTAAAAGAATTACTCGCATGTTGCAGACTTGTTGAAATACACATGTTGTCACAATTAACTTATCCTTCGAACTTCCATTGTTACCAACGTGAACTCTACATAGTGAAAGCATAACTTTAAAAGCTAAACTTCATATATTTGAGTCAAGAATACTTTCAAATTAACCATTCTCCAGTGAAAGCACAAAAATTATCTCAATTATGATAATTAATTGTGTAATTTGGCATACTTTTGTTTCCACATGAAGAGTCTAATGGAAGTTATGAAAGCTCAGTAGTTAATTTAAAAGTCTCAAATCAGAAATTTTTTAAATAAGAGAGAAGAAAACATAGAAGCTTCGAAGCTATACAATTTTCCACAAATACAAAAAATTCCATGCAAAATTTCGTGAATATTTCTCGCCAAAAAAAAAACCAAAGAAGTTCTCCAGATAAGGACTGGAGTTTGACTGATCAATTTGTATGACAGCTATTTGTTATAGTAATCCGTTCTGTACAATTTCTTCGGAGATTGTAGTCATGCATGGATAATAATCTGCGCCCAATTGTCTTATCGAATTTTGCCAAATAAAAAAGTTTTCCATACACGGACTTGAGTTGGTTCGGTCAGTTTGTATGGCAGCTATGTGTTATAKTTGTTCGATATCGACGGTTCCGTCRGCTTCTTCTTGACATCTGCAAAGTTCTAAGTCGATATGTCAGAAACCGAGAGACTACTTCGCGTATATGTAAACGAATAGACTGATTATTTACATACACATCCAGTTTAGAGTCGAATTTTTAGGAACGAGCTGTTAACTGCTAGGTTTACCTATACCAAAGGCAGGTCTGTAAATCTGTATATTAATGGCCGATTTCCTAGGAATGAGCTATTAAGTGCTCATCTTGCCTACAACAAATACGGGTCAGAAGATCTCCAAATTAACGGTCGATTTCCTAGGAATGAGCTATTAAGTGCTCATCTTGCCTACAGCAAAGACAGGTCAGTCGACACTGCCTTGCTCTCGGTAGTGTCATGACTCTAGGGAACCTTTATGCATAAAGACCATACTATGTTTACCTTTCTCTATACCGAGTAGGCGTACAACAACGTACGACCACAGGTGATCATTGGAGCTCTGTTTGAGGCCGAAGCTAATGTCAAGCATATCATATGTGCAGTCTCCTTTGCGAGGCTCTATCCTCCCACCATAGTAGTGAAGTAATTGGGACTTAGCCTTGGTGAAAAGCTCACAAGCCAAACTTCAAGGATCGACCGAAAAGGGTATCGGTCACCTTGTACTGTTGTAGAGAAGCCATTGGCAAGAAGCCGAGTCTTTCACCAGTGTGAACAAGTGTTGTTATGGTTCTATGAAACTACTTTTAAGCTAWAATATTAATACACAATAACTAAGCAGCTGGAGCGTGTTCAAAGAACGGSTTTSATCSTCATCTATGGTGCACTAAGGACAACCCAATTCCATACAATTGGAAGCGAATCGGGTTTTCGATGTCTTCTTGCGTTTTGTCGTTGGACTTTTGGATTTCAAGTTAGCTAAGCAAGTGCTGGTTAAGGACCAGAACTTTTGTGCCTGCGAGATCCTTCTGAGCCAGAGGTCCATCGAACTTCTGGCTCATATCAAAGTCAATCTTTTCGCAATTATAGGTGTTCTGACTGGACACTGTCTATTATGTTTACATTCGGTGCGACTAAATACTTTGACGATCACTCTTTGCCGAAGCAGTATAAAAAAGCGAGGTGTAATCATCTTTTCATTACTATCCTATTGCCTGTTGGGGTTTCCCAGTTTGCTAACCTTCTCGACTCTTATCTTCCATATTATTACTATTCTTCCGAGGTAATTGAAACAAGGATATGCTATATATTGATTATTTCGTATAGCACATGGGGTTTTTATGCTACGGCTTTTTTGTCCACGTTAGTGTTTGAACTCTGAGAAAAACCGCAGAAGTTTCAAACATCTGTATCTGTTTTACCCTTTGCTCTATTCTTTATCTTATCAATATATAACCATATATTCATCTAATTTGCTTATAAAATGATTATTGTTTTGTTTTTATTGTTATCATAAACTCATATTAAAAAAAATTCAATTTTTGGTTATAAAATGGTTATATTTTGGTTAATATATCTGACAGCGATATTCGATTTTTTTTTATGATGTATTGTTTCACTATTCAGGTGACGATAAATAGTTTCAGTAATAATTGCTTTAAATTTCATACCATATCCACTAACACAATATCTTTGATTTTTGTCGCGCTCACAGCATTTCATATTGCGGTAGGTTAACAGCTGCGAAGGTCTATTTATTCAATTATGGCACAGCAAGCATTATCAGCAATGTTTTTAGTACGTGTCTGYATGCGTATTTGTGGAACAATGTCACACGCTTAATAAGTTTTTGTAGTGACCAGCTGAAGATTAAACTGTGTGGCGGTTAGTGAACTTTTAAAACGTCAATACAAGCAAGCATCTACGAGTATTGATGTGTTAATATACAAGTATAGAACATAGTCGGTGTTTTAATTTTTTATATTATTTATAAAAAGCACACAGTGCCGCTCGAATTAGTATCAATGTTTTTACAGAAGCAATTAGAGTTAATTTATATTCATTTAAAATAATAATAGTAATACTGAAAAAAATAAGCCTATGTCAAACAGTTTCAGATCTACATTAAATAGAGTACCAGTACTTCTCGTGGCAGACCTTATTTCTGATGGATTTTACTTTAGGCATCATAATGACATTGTTCCTATAAGTTTGATACATTTCTACATTTCGTTTTCTGCTCTATTTTTTGACAGGCTCTAACTCACACGACCCTTATCACGCCATGATAACCGACTATTTAATGCCTAAAATTGAAGCTCGTGATCTCGGCGACATTTGGTTCCAACAAGACGGCGCCACTTCCCACACATCGCATCGAGCAATGGATTTATTGAGAGAACACTTCGGTGAGCAAATAATTTCACATTTTGGGCCGATTGATTAAACACTAAGACGGTGAGATATCACATCATTAAACTTTTTCCTGTGGGGAGATGTGAAGTTTGAAGCCTATGTCGTGATGCTCGAACGAGTCGTCGTAAATTAGACTCAACGGATGGACCCTTTGAGACGTTGACACGTTCAACATTTGAAAGAGATAATCTAAAAAAATAAATGCGGAAGAATGTTATTTCGAAAAAAAATGCTACAATCTACGAAGACATTGTATAGATCGGACTTTTAAAAATCCATGTAAAATTTTTTTAAACCATACTATGCTTTAAGCAATGTACCTATCGAGGGAGGATATGTATTATAGTCTCGGTGCAGCCGAAACAAACAATTTTTCATCTTCCTTAGTAATGTACGCTCAGTTTTGTGCTTATACCTGTGCTCAACTAGCATCACTGTTGATTCATGGTGGTCGATTTTTGGCGCGCAATGTTGCTAAACGAATTGTAGGCTGCGTAAGTGAAACGAGAAGCTGCCCACATAACTGTGAAATTGCCGATAACACCCATTAAATGTATAACACTCGTTTGATTAGCGTACCGCTAGGAATTAAGCGTCAAAAAAAATTTAGTGTGTATTACAAAGATCAGTTACTTCGTAGAAATATTGAAAAAATTTTAAGTAAACTGAAGTTGTGAAAAAAAAATTGTGTTTTCGTCGTATTTATTGATATAATATGATATGATATCTTACAGGTTCTGTGATATAAAATAATGACATTTTTGAATGAATCGACTTCATTGGAAGTCATGTTAATTATMCTCCATCTAAATGATTTTCGGGTGTTTTGGAGGCTTAGATCTTAAATTTTCCTTTGAAGATTATTAACATGTCTAAAAATAGATCTAAAGTCTCTGAAAATTCCAGCTTTAATAGAAAAAAAGAAAAMAATCTCAAGCTGAAATCTTATTTTACATGAAAAATGTTAAGTAGTGTAGAAAATTAAATGAGATGCGAGTCAAAATTAAAATTTGTCTATCATCGAATTCGAATATCCTTGAAATGTTAATCTCATTTAGTTTTGAATTTTACCAACACTAAAAATGACACTCTTTCTCCGATATTTTCATTTCTTACTACTCTTAACTTTCAATATTGGAAAGTCTGGGTATATCCCAGTGTCATAGTAAGCGCAGATGCACAATTTTTATTGTATAGAATATGTTGGAGATCAATGGGTTACAAATTTCATAGTTCCCTAGATATCTATTGTGTTCAGATRTAGTCTACCACGTCTTAATCTTCAAAGTTGTATTTCTTCAGAAAAATGTGTTCTCTAACCTAACAAAAGTATTCTTTGCAAGATCGATAGTCTCTAGTTCTGAAGTATTTATAGTTTCGTGTTTGATAAAGGYATTACAAAGTCTTTAATTTATGTGCTGAGAGATAATTTCATGTTTTAATGAGCTGTACTTTTGACTACGAGCTATCAGTTGGATTTTTTAAGATAAAAACACTAAATATTTAACTACTTTCATAACGGCATATGTTTATTCTTAATCCGGAAAATGTGTTACAGTATTCCTGAAAAATAACATTGAATATCTCACAACACATACTAAAGTACTACTGTGATGTGTGTAACATTTTTAATTATGTTTCCTAGTATTGCTTCGTCGTTAATTGCAAAAAGCTCAGATCACYGATTGAATATCAAAAGTCAGAATATTTTACGAAAATATATGTATTTGATGACTAAAAGCAATATAAATATATTTATGGCATTGTTCGGGAAATACAAGAGCTGAAAAAATGCACTTCAAAATTTTTCATTAAACGGTTTTATTTCAAAAAATTTCTTTGAGATGCAGATTGTGATGGTTGATGATGATTAAGAGTTAGTAATATTTTTAATTACATTTTATAGCCTTGCTTCGTCGTTGTTTGCAAAAAGCTCACATCTCGGTTTGGCTATCAAAAKTTACTATAGTTTACCAAAACATATGTGTTTCATGAATTAAAGTAATATAAATATATTTATGSCATAGTTCTGGAAATACAAGGGTTAAAAAAATTAACTCAAAAGTTTCCATTAAAAGGTTTKGGGTTTAAAAAATTTCTTTGAGWTGCAGATTGTGATGGAYGTTGCTAACTATGTGTACAACTATGGCGTATGTAAGTTTTTTAATTATATTATATTTTATAGCCTTGCTTCGTCGTTGATTTCATAAAGCTCMGATCTCGGTTTGGTGAACTAAGGTTGTAATATTTTATCAAAATATATATACTTCATGACTGAGAGTAATATAAATATATTTATGGCATAGTTCTGAAAATATAAGGGTTGAAAAAATGCTCTTCTAGATTTTTATTAAAAGATTTCATTGAAAAAAATGTCTTAGCTATGCGGTGTATTTACTGGCAGATATATATATGTATGTATATAGGTAGTTTGTCTGGGCATTCAGTGTTTTAGCCATATTCACTGTTGATTTTCACTGATCAAATTTGACCCGGAAAGTTGCGTATAAACTTTTACTTGCAGASATATGTACATATATACTTATTWAGTTGTTTATAAGACATGGTAGCAATATACACTGAAAATCAAATTTGACCCGGGCAGGTCCGTATAAACTACGCGCGCAAACTGAATCGTTAAAAAGTTGTTGTTTGTATTGTTACAATACTTTTTATGTACCAGACCATATACATATGMACATATCTCTACATAGCTAGCTATTATGTTCTAAATTATGTGTTATAATTCCACGTTGGATCAAAGTTCTCTCGCATGCCAACCCAAATACCAGACTAAAAAATTGTAATTAATTCAATATAGAGATTTGTAGCCGCCAGCAGACACATGCAATTTGCCAAAAGCTTGGCAAATCAATTTACAACAACAAAAATATTTACGAGTTAGCTTTTTAACCACAACTTTTTGCTCAGCATTTTAAATAGAGAACATATTCTGCGCATTAACACCATTGAACTTGGACCTTTATCGCAGACCGATAAACAAACAAGCTGGCAGACAAACACATATGCCACATATAAGTATATACATATATATATATGTACATAAGCTTCAGATGCAACGATAAGCAATATGTGTAAAAAAGAAGTAAGCCACAAGACAAATAAAACACACAGCGAACATGCAATTGACTTTGGACAATGGCGCGGYTTTTATTGTATAATTCTTGAACATGAAAATTTGTTGAGCGGCGAAAAAAAAACGAAACAGACATAATAGATACGCTGCGTGAAGCTCAAAAGTGCGTCTATGCGACTCCAACGAAACGAAAAATATAGCAAAAACAAATGAAGAAAATCATCAAGCAAATCAAAAATAAAAAAAGGAAAAAAGAAATAATAATAAGAAAAAATTCGAAAAGAGGAAAAAAGTCAACTTTTTTCGCGCTGGCATCGCATACAATGGCGGCGTCTGTTGCACCAACAAGTTCAGGCGCACATAAAAATAGACCCATAAACGCACAAATACAAGCGCATACTTTGCAGACGTGCACACAAACAAAACAAACACATACCAACATTAGCTCTAGCTTGCCTGTTGTTGCTTGCCTGTTGTTGCTTGCGAAGTGGCGAGACGAACGCATCTAAAGTTCATTAATACAAATTCGTTATTTGCCTCCATGATGCCACAACTTTTTTTTTTCAATGCTTTTGCAAGTCTTCTTCGCCTTTTTTTCTGTGTGTGTTTGCGCAAACTTGAGAAAATGTGTACCATTAGCTTTGCTTGCGTGTGTGTATGTGTGTGCGCTAGAGACGGCAATTGCGGCGAAAATAGGAAATGTAAAAACTAGCGAATGAAATGAAGGTGAAGGAGAGCTGCCGAGAGAACGCGCGTAAGGTGCTTAATTTTTGGAGCGGTTGGGGTAGTTACATATGCTTGCCCCAAAGTCTGGTAGTTAGTATATAGTTAAACGTAGACTGTCGCTGATTGCTGAATGCCTGTTGCAAGTTGGAGCGCGCTTATATTACTGGTAGGCACATGCACACACACACACACACACACACACACATTACGCCCGTAGATGCATTATTAATTTGTTAGCTGCCGTTCAGGCTTTTTGAGTGCATGGGGCATGGTATTGTAGAGTAAATTTGGTGGCAGAAAATGAGCAAAAAAGTTAACTTTAGTTGCACGGCAGCTGTAATACCCTTGATAAGTGCATTTCTTATGGTATAAAAGCGTATAAAAAGTTCTTTTATTGATTTTGTGCGGTCGGTTTAYATGAMRGCTATATGTTATAGTTGCGCAATCTGCACAATTTCTTTGAAAATTATTGCGTTGATTTGCCAAATAATCTAGGCCAAATTTCATGCAGATATCTCGTCAAATAAAAAAGTTGTCCTTACAAAAACTT
>NW_017535986.1:160805-163677 GCF_001853355.1 Bactrocera latifrons | reverse complement strand
TTGCTAATAATGTATGTTTGTATCAATAAAAAAATTGTAATAAAATATTCTATTATTATAAACCCATGTAACCCAACTGAATATACCATAATTCAGATGCAAAAACAAAGCAGAAAGGCTGAAATTATGAGTTTTTATTTATTACGAAAAACATATCTTTCGTCGACCATCCAAAATAGCCTCCTATACATTATCTTGGGAACTAGTAGTATTAAAGCGCAAAATTTCAACAAAATATTTGTCAGTTAAAAATTCTTCAAAAAATCTCATACGTTTCAGCCTTGATAATCTCGATTGGTTCCCTCTCATACTGTCTCCTAAAGAAAWCTTATGACATTACAATATCTAGAAAGACCTTGTCTCAAATTATGGCGGGGAAAATCTGATCAGAATTTGTAGTTTAACTTCAAATAACTAGAGTTTTGTGAAATTAAATATTTTTTGTCAAACAAAAATAATTATATCTACCTGGATCACAAAGCAAATATTATATATGACATTTTTTTTTATTGAATTGGCTTCTTCACGATATTTTTTGATCACTTTTAGCTACTAAATTCCCGGACGAAGTGGTATCCCTGGTGACTGTGAATGTAAGTTAATTTACATGCCTCAGAACACTTGTAGATCTCTAATCAAAAAACATGTTATAAATTTAGCTAAATTTCGGTTTAATCAACCAACTTGCTCAACAAGCTGGTAAGAGTGGCRTGAATGGAACAGGGGCCGCTCTTGCCGTCTATTATAATTAAAAAGGAATTATATAAGAACTCTAGTAGGACAGGTAACATGTCACTGTCTAATTGACAAATAGGAAAAGAATCGAAACCATTGGTAGAGGGTTTCTAGACGACGTTCTTCTTTTACTGATGAACGTCATCAGAAGCACTGGTTGGTTCAGAGAAGAGACAATAGAGTGAGGTAATATTAGTCCAGATGGTATTACAAAGGACCTCCTAAAAACCTAGGTGCGTCGTCAGACAGCCGCTTACCATCATCAAATCGGCTTGGCATTTAAGTTCACCGATTAAGCTCATTTCTGGTTCAATAAGTATGTAAACAAGCAAAATTGCCATACTTGGTATGACCTGATGAGATGCAAAAGCTGCCATTCTATCCAGAAAAGAAGGTAATAGATTAATAGTCCATATTTGTTCAAAAATTTACTCGAGAAAGGAACCGTCAATGGCAACCGTAATTCTGCCATGATAACCGACTATTTGACATCTGAAATTGGTGCGGCATCACTTCCCACAAATCGTTTAATATCATACCGTTAGATTTTTTCCTGGAGATATGTAAAGTCTAAAGTATATGCGCACAATCGATTGAGTTCTTGGAGCAAACCACGACGCGTGTCATTCGTCAGTTACCAGTCGAAATGCTCAAACGTGTCATCGAAAATTGGACTCAACAGATGGACCATCTGAGTCGTAGGCGCGGCTACCATTTGGAAGAGATAATCGTCAAAAAAAACCTAGATGCCAAGGAATATTCTTTCTGTTTGATAATAAACATTCCCTATTTAATTTGAAGTTTTTATGCTTTTTCTTGAAACAAGTAGGGAACCACCCTTTATTTACTTAAAACTACATATTTATAGTTATGTTAATATTTTTGTTACCCGCCATTGAAATTAACAAAACATTTGTAATCAGCCTAATCCTTTAGAAAATGTCAGAGCTATTCTATGTTTGTATACCGACGTGAAAGATGTCACACCCTGTACTTAAAGGAAAACATGTGTACACCACTAAAAAGCAAGTTAAAAATTTAGAAAAAATTATACATGCACATACTTAAAAAATACATAACTACACACATTTATATACTTGTATATGTATGTGCATAGTATAAAAAATGGAAATAAAAATAAAGCAGTAAATTTTGCAAAAATCTGCGCCAAGCGGCAACAAGCGCGCGTGTGAGTGTGAGAAAAAGAACTCAGTGAACATGAACGGCAAAGGCAATATCGGGAGGAGCAATAAAAAACAAAAACAGCGAATGATAGCACAACAAGCCAAACAAGTTTGCGAAAGGCCTACAGACCGACTAGCCCGGGAATGCTGATGCAGCGACAAATGCAACACACCGCCTTAAATTATTCGTCGTACAAATGCCAATATATATCTAACTATGCATACATACATACATATATATATATATATATTTATATATATGTATAATGTGTATCTATACACAGACTTAGTTCTATATCTACTTGCATAAATGCGCTAACAAGTATTTATGTTTAAAGTGGCGTATACAGGGTTGGGGGCGGGGGCATATAACCCCTTTATGCACAATAAAAGAGAAAAAATATTAATTTTTTATAATTAAAATAATAGTTAAATAATAACAATAAATTATCGGAAGTTCTGCAGAATAGGAAAAACCACATTTTTTTTTTTTTTTTTTTTTTTTTTTTTTTTTTTTTTTTTTTTTTTTTTTTTTTTTTTTTTTTTTTTTTTTTTTTGAAGAAAAATCTTAAAAATTTCTTTCTCGAGAAGACTAACTTTACTGGCAATTTTTTGTATTCAGTTGGACAAATACGCGGAAAGAGAGAACTTAAAAGCTTTTACATACCACGGTGGCTTCAAAATTGATTATATACAAAAGCTTTGTAATTAGAACTAATCTTCAAGAGACAAAAGATATTCGTTATTTTGACTGACAGATGTTTCGATATTACAAACAAGAAAAAACGTTCATTTCGATMGTGTAATACCCTTCAGAGGTGYATTTTTATAYCATACAAAGGYATAAAAAGATTCTTATCTTAATTTTTATCGAYCGGTTTGAATGGTAGTTGTATGATATAAAGGATGATCTCGAGGTTCCCTACTTTATTGAAGAAAAAACACAGAAACTT
>NW_017535986.1:157702-160332 GCF_001853355.1 Bactrocera latifrons | reverse complement strand
CAAATAGTCGATTATCTTCTCGAGATAACGGTCTTCACTAACGGTTACGTTCTCACCGGCATCATTTTTGAAGAAAGACTTTACCGGCCTTCAAACCATACCAAATCGTTGTTTTTTCTGGATGAAATGGCAACTCTTGCATCTATTAAGGTTGCGCTTCTTTCTAAATGTGGCATTTTTACTTCTTTACATACCTATTAAGCCAGAAATGGGCTTTAAAAAATTTGGTTCGAAAATATTGGATCTTCTTGGTAGTTTTCAAGATCCCATAGAGCGAATTGATGAGGCTTGTGAAAGTCGAGTGTCTTTGGTTCTTGAAACAAGTTGTATGTTGTATGCTTTCAATTTAAGATATCGACGTAAAATGCGCTAATTCGTTCCATACGTCAGTTAGAGTTGCTGCGTACGGTGCCCAGTCGACTCTCCAAGGTMTTCGTGTACACTCTCATTTACGGCTGCTAACGATAAGGAAAGGGTTGAACAAAAATCAGTTGTTTTTTAATTTCCACCAATTATCCAAAAATGCTCGAAATTCGATACTACATACGGTAGCACCCTGTTAATATTTCTTGGAAGTAAATAAAATTTGCATTTAGCATTTCAAGAAACAAAATTGTCTTAATACAATTGTGTGCTCCCCTCTTAGCAAATATTTCTGCCACTGTTCGTATGCTCTCACACACATACACCAACACATCGAAACATCCACACACACGCGTGCTTATTGCACATGCCTGCTTGTTGCCTTGCTTAGCTGCTATCAGTTAAGCCGGCAATTTCGACGTTGTTGCAGATTTGTTGTGTTTTGTGTGGTTTGTTGTTGTTGTTTTTTTGTTATTTTGTTATTTTCGACTTTTGCTGGAATTTTTATTATAATGTATTGGCTTCCCTGCATTTATCAATGCTCCGGCAGTTTTGCGCTTTTTGCGTTGCTTCTTTGTTGTGTTTGTTGCTTTTTAGCCTCTGGCTAAGCAATTTTGCTTTGGCGTATTTTGTGTTTAGCAAACATTTCGTTGACTGCCTTTCTTTCTCTCTTTATGTGCGACGGCATTCATGTTAGAGGCGCATGCAATTGCCCACTTTTAATGCAGTGGAATTTTTTTGCCTTTCAGTTGGTTATTTTTTATCCATTTTTATTTTTTTTATTTTTTACTTTTGTTATCTCATTTTGTTATTTACTTGCATTTTATCTTACATTCTCCACTTTGGCTTTAATTTTTTCAGACTCGTATGTTTGTAATCATCTTGAATCGCTGATTTATTGCTGATAATTTATTTTCAATTTGCCGGTCTGTGCTTTCAATTCTAATTTATGTAATTTTGTTAAACTCCTTGAACTTAAATTTTCGCCTTTTTATGCATTTCGCCCAAGCGATTTTCGAGAAATTTATATTTGTACACATATGCATGTATGTGTGTGTATATGAGAACAAAAGGAAATGCTAACCTTGGCTGCAGTCAAGCTTTAATACCCTTCACGGGCGCTTTTATATRGCTGAACAGGGTATAATATGATCTTGATGCCGATTTCGATGGGTCAGTTTATATGGCAGCTATACGATATAGTTATCCGATATGAATAAAATATTAGGACAATTAAATAATGTCTGAGGTAATAATCTATGCCAAATTTCATGTAGGTATCGATTCAAATAAAAAAGAAATATCTATGCAACAAAAAAAGTTTTGCTTAATTTAAAGGTTTGAGCAGCTTTCAAARTTTTCCATTTAAATGACACCCTTTTTTCACTAAAAACAACATAGCTTTTAGGCAGTGCAGTAAAGAATGTTTTTATCACGATTTCTTGTAGAACATTAAATTTCCCAAAAAATCTAACTGCGTGCAAAAACAAAAAATATGAACTAAATTTTGCTAATAATGTTGCTAGATCCTACTAAGACCATAAATAGGCTATTTTTGAAATTTTGTTAAGATTATTTTTCGTTTAAAAATTTGTTTGTTAAAAAATACTTCCTTAAAAGGTCTATTGAATATTTTTTATTAAATTTTTTCTTTAAACAATATCTCGTTTCAAAAATATTTATTTTATGTTAGAGAATATTTTTTCGTTAAAATATTCTTTTTTTTTAATTTGTTTTAATTTTTTCTTAAAAACATTTTTCTCTTCAAATAATATTTTTTCCTCAACAAGATGTGTATAAGAGACAGGGCGTATACAGGGTTGGGGGCGGGGGCATATAACCCCTTTATGCACAATAAAAGAGAAAAAATATTAATTTTTTATAATTAAAATAATAGTTAAATAATAACAATAAATTATCGGAAGTTCTGCAGAATAGGAAAAACCACATTTTTTTTTTTTTTTTTTTTTTTTTTTTTTTTTTTTTTTTTTTTTTTTTTTTTTTTTTTTTTTTTTTTTTTTTTTTGAAGAAAAATCTTAAAAATTTCTTTCTCGAGAAGACTAACTTTACTGGCAATTTTTTGTATTCAGTTGGACAAATACGCGGAAAGAGAGAACTTAAAAGCTTTTACATACCACGGTGGCTTCAAAATTGATTATATACAAAAGCTTTGTAATTAGAACTAATCTTCAAGAGACAAAAGATATTCGTTATTTTGACTGACAGATGTTTCGATATTACAAACAAGAAAAAACGTTCATTTCGAT
>NW_017535986.1:147894-157652 GCF_001853355.1 Bactrocera latifrons | reverse complement strand
TAAAAATATCTTTCAAAATTTACCCACATGAAATAGATTATTTTTGACATTTTGTTTAAAATGTTTTTCCTTAAAAAATAAGTTTCGTTAGAAAAAAACATTAAAAAAAAATATTTTTCGTTAAAAATTTGTTTAAAAATATTTTCGTTAAATATTCGTTAAAAAATCTTTTTAAATGAAGACAGCACATTTTTAAACCAAAATATCTGGAACTTTTTTTCCTATTCAAATATTGATAAAAATTCAAAAAATTTTATTTAAAAATTTTGTCAAGTGCAAATTTTCATTCTTTTCAATTAAAAATTTTAAAAATTAAATGTTAAAAAATTGTTCTTCAAATGAGCTTCCAAAATTTATTCATGATAAATTCTTTTTGTTTTTAAGTCTTCAAACTATTTTTAATCTATTTTCAAAAAGTTTCGTTCAAGCCCTTCTAGATGATTTTTTCTAAACGAAACGAAACTCTGATCTGAACTTCGTTTTACACACTTATCCCACAAATCAAAAATTTATCCTTGCTGATAATATCCAGTATCCATTTTCAATATTTGTAAAAAATCAAAAAATTCTCAAATGCAATTTCGCACTCATTACATTACTGTGTAAGTAAAATTACGCATTTTTCAATAATCTTTCGCTGTGCTCTCATTCTGCCACAATGTAACAAATTTTCGGCATTCGCTTTGCCCAACGTTATTCACAACAAAATCGCTACACATTTGCTGCTGTCTACCAACGAGCCACAAGGCAGCAGGGCACTATGCAAAAGCCTCATGACAACGCATATACACACACATGCACGCATATATACATATATATGTACGTACATAGAACACGCTATTTGTTATTTATGCGCGCTCATGAGGTCAAATAAATAAATTATGTAGCCGTCTGCAACACGAAATAGGCGCAGGCATACTTACAATGCGTTGTATATACATATATGTATGTATAAATATATATTCCTATATATAAGACAAAGGTATATACATAATTACTTACATGCATACATATGTACTTACACACAAAAAAGTCTATGTGTAACTGCCGAAAGGTTTTAGGTTGCGTATACGCCACAGTGTGCATTTTCGCTAGACGCGCCCTCGTCTACAAACACACGCACACACATGCAAACACAATGACACACACATAACGTGCCCACATTTTACATTCATGAATTTCGCTTTGCTTTCTTCATTTTTATGCCATTTAGTGGCATAAATGCACATATGTATATATATTATGTAGCACATACATACTGCATATGTGGCACACATGAATACATACATATATAAAGAAATGTGAACAGCTGCAGCTATACATACCTCTAACTCTGCCAATTATTTTGTCTATGTTGAACTTCCGGTATAAATGTTGTTTTTGTGCATTTTTTTGAATTTCGTTTTGCGAATTATTGCGTGGTATGCTTAACTTTTGCACATACTGTAGTGTGTTTCTTTGCTGTTGTTTTACTTAAATGCTGATTTATACGCCACATATTTTTAGTACTTTTTTGTAAACCTTATTAAGTCGATTTAATGAACATAGAATCATAGCCGCTAAGGCSTTGCCACCTGTTTAGAWATTTTAATTTTTAACATAACAGTTAGCAACCGAATTTTGGTTATCAGAGTTGAAAAAAGTTTCAAAAATAATTTTAAGTAAATCGAAAATTTTATCTTAAAAGCGCTGCCACCTGTTTAAGATTTTTAAATTAAAAAAATTAACACATATGTACATAAAATATTACGATAAGGATACAAAATAAAATCACAACGTTCAAAACTATAATAAAAAAACTTAAAAGGTTGCCACCTGTTTAAAATGCGAATTTCAATTTAATTGAAAATATACTAAACTAATTACTAAAAAATATAAAGCCATATGATAGGATAAGTTGTTAACTAAGCTTTAAGCTAAACGGTGGGTGCTTGCAAAAACGTTAAAAGGTTGCCAGCTGGTTAGAAATTTTTATTAATGTCGTGAAAATAAGCAGCCGAAATGTGATTATCGGAGTATTAAGAAAACTGAAAATATAATATATACATTCATACATACATATGTATGTACTTAAAAGCGTTGCCAGCTGCTCAAAAATGTTTAATTTAAACAATTGATAAATACATTAAATATTATATGCTCATATTGAAATCGAAAGTGGTTTAATAATGTTTACCGTTGAAAATTTTGTGAGCAGTGTTGCCACCTGTGYACAAATTTTTCAATTAAATTGTTGGAATAATAAAATAAATTCATTATTGTAACGAAAGTGGGTTCAATAATATTCTCAGTTGGAAATTTAGGTAAATTTATACTGTGGAACCTGAAATATCGTGTGCATCCTTTTGAAAAAGAGAGTTGCAAGAAAAACACTTTTATAGTTTCAGTTCTGTCCGAACCAGCCAGGTCAGCAAAATAAAACCTGCMTCGCCGGAAATATTTTGCATTATAAAAAATCCTCTTTTTGGCATTTTCTTGAATAAACTTCAAATTTTGAAAAAATGTGTTTTTCTTATTTCTAGACGTACTAAAGGAGAATCAGACTAGCCTTTGAAAATGAAAAACATTAAATATTCCTTGCCCACAACGTTGCCATAAAACTTTTTTCTATATAACGCGTAGTTTTGCCTTAAATCGAGTAAACTGTTTTTAACCCTTAAAAATTAAAGGACAGCCTTCTCCTTCCACAGCCGTTGTCCTTTTTACAAATCGAAAATCTCTTACGGGCTTGAAGCCCCTAACACTGGATAGTTGGATATTGGACTCAACCTTACGKTGGAATAGTTACGGGGAATGCCCAACACCTCCAAGGTACATATGATATTCAGATTTTTAGCCGGCAGATGCTGGGRCTGCAAGCCAGGTATCATATCTGGGCATACCAGAGATCGTAAGGCCTATTGTCACTTATGCAGCAGTTGCTTTGGTATCTGAGGAAACGCAGTTTTCGGTAGGCCTTCAACTATCGAAGTTGCTAAGGCTCACACCGCTGCATCTAGTGATCAAACAGGTAGCGAAATATAGCATCCTGTTCTTTATAGAGAATTTTACGGTGACTCTCGGCAGTAAGGGGGAGTGGAGTAATTCCATGCTCGACCCACCGCTGAGGGGCGGCACTATCCGGTACACTGACGGCTCGAAAACCGCATACCAAACTATCGATACCAATGGAAAATTTCACGAGCATATTTCAAGCAGAAGCCCTTTGTGCAGAAATCAATCTCTATTGCAACCAGCRTATCGCTATTCTTRGCGAATGCACCACGTCAAACGACTACTGGGAAATTAGGACCATGAAAGGTTTAAAATCACATATGATTACCTTCCGCCGAAACAAATTAAGCCGCTTTGTCGCGCTCTATACAATGCACTACAGGCTCAGGAAGAACTTGTCCAACATGGGCGTAGTCTCTTGCGCCAACTGCCGGTGTTGTGACATGGAWCAGGAAACTAAACCTATGCCAGATTGCCCAGCAATTTGTAGAAGCAGGCTCGGGGCCCTAWGTTTCATCCACCTGGCCAGGGATCACACACACATCACCTCAGTCGCGGCCAGCAAGCTCCAGAAATTGTTGAGTGTGCTGGACATTTGTGACCATATATAATATAGGAGAAAGCTTAATTGACCATAGSACGCAGTGCAAAGTCTCAATTATTTTCTATCTATATATTTTCTACTTCCTTTTCACGTCCACAGCTCGTAAGTAAATTATTTTTTCTTTCATTTCTGYTATTTTATCTTTCACTGGAGGAACCGACCACGCTTCACGGTGACTGATATATAGACGAAAGACTGGAGTTATAAATGGTGTAACTAACACAACTTTCTTTTATGTATATAGATTTCCAATAGGTTTTATACTACCGTGATCCCTTGTGTTTTCAAAAAGCATCTACCCTGGCACATACATATGTATATCAAAAAAGGTTTACATTGGATTTCCTTAACCAGCGAATTTTGAAAATTTTCTGAAGACAAAATTCACAAATTAAATTTTATAATAAGTTTTTTTCTCATGCCATAGTTAAGTGATATAGAATACAACAATATTATTATTACCGTTGGAACTCTTTTTAACTGTGTGAATAGTTCCAGCTAATACTTTATTTTGAGAATTGCAGCATTTACATTATTTTTATTAAGCTTATTATTAATTATCATTTATTATAACATATAATAATTTAATTTAATATAATTTTTTATTTTTAGTGTTTTCATTAATATTTTGTAATAAATTCAAAGATGAATTCAAATTTTTTCCAAGATGTATTAGAAACACATTTTTTACAATATCCGATTTTATAATTTTTTTATATTAAATTTTCATTTCTTTCACAATTTCTCTTTTCTTTACGTGCCTACGCTTTATTGTTGTTACTAGATTTTAATTTTTTTTAATTTTATGCATATTCACTAAATTTTCCATACATTTTTATTTCAGTTTTTATTTTACTATTTTATACGCAAATTTTYCTTAATTATTATTTAATTTTTAGTTTTCCATTTTTTTATTAATATTACAACGCGACAAAAAATATATATCAATAATTGTTGTTCTTGTGGTTAAGTCACAATTTTTAGTTTGCCTAACGCACAGACACCGTCAATTTGAGCGCTGAATTGAAAAGTGGCATAAAYACCGCAAACTTGTCACTCTCATAGTCGGCAAGAGACTGAACGCATCGGCGCAACTGAAACCGAAACTGAAAACGCCAAACTGCAAACCGAACCGAAAGCCAAAAATGAAAACTGAAAAATGAAACTGAATTGCATGCATGCGAAACCACAAACAAACCGAAGCGAATGTCATGCTCAACACCACAAAAGCAATAGTAACTACAATAACAACAACAAGAACAACAACACAATGCGAATTAAAGCAAAACAGCGAATAAGCGATGTTGGATGCAATGGAGTAATATGCGCAAACACGCACACATGCATACTATACATTTGGATTTGTATGTGCAAGCATGCACACACACGCACAGACATGTCGTGTCATATTGGCGTGGGGAAAAGAGTCACCGGCTTGCTTGGTGCGAATCTTGAATGAACATCAGACACTTTGTTGCTGCCGATTGTTRTTGCTGCTCTTGTTGGTTTTGGTGTTGATTGGTTGTTGTTGTTAATAATATTTTTATTGTTGTTGCTTCTGTTCTTGTTGTTTTTTGTTGTTTTTGCCACTATTATTGTTGTTGTTGTTTATTTTTTTTGTTAGTATTCTTGTTGTTGTCTTTGTTGCTTTTGCTGTTGTTGTTTCTACTACTTTTGTTCTTATTGTTCGCATTGTTGTTGCTGTAGTTGGTTTTGTTGCAGCTGTTGTTGCTTTGTTGTACTCTTTCAATGATGACAAACTCAACGTACAAATGCAAGAACAAATATAAGCGAGGAAATCTCCGAAAGAAACATCGCGCACGAAACGACAGATGAGCTGGTGAAGAGCAAATTGTCAATATGAAGCTATGGTGTAACGGGTGTGGGGTGTAGCGCGATTGGTGGTGGGYGGGGTGCGGTGTGTTGGCCGCCTTGTTACGAATGACGACGACGACGAATAGGCGGCAACGGAAGCTGCTTCGCAGTGTGCACAGATGCAGCGACAACAATAACAACAACAACAGTGCAGCACCGGTGATGGTGGCGATGCAAGCGAAACAAAAAACCGGCGACAGYAGCAACTACATAAGCAAATGAAAACAAAACATTGTTATTGCTGTTGCTGTAGTTCTTGTTAGATTGTTTAACAAAAGCATTGACAATGCGCTGAATGGTGAATGCCGAAGTTGAAGATAAGATAATGGAAGTAATGAAAGAAGAAAAAAAGTTAATATTAAATGAAAGAGTAAAAGATTACAAGCTTTTGGTCTATTTCGTTGAAAGAAATGAAGATGTACATAAACAAAAGAGAAGTGTCATAAATTCGTAAAATAATGTAAACAAGATCTGTGGACTAACGCTTTGAGGACGCTTTAGCTATGGTGGAAATACTGCGTTAATTTTTTGAAAGTGACAGCTKTGAAATACCCTTGAAGTTATTATAAGCCGATGGTTTACCATAGGAGCTGCACGTATACATCGACAAAGTGCTGATASGTACATAAGTAATGGTCCTGAGAAGTAGAGTCCTCTCTCGACGAACAAATACCAAATTCTACAGGTCAGTCATCATCCCTGTCCCGCTATTTGGTGCAGAGCATGGCCGATGACAACATCTGATGATCTCATGGCATCAGAATMGATGAAAACACTCCAACTCKGAAAATATTCGACACAGTACCCGGGAAGCAGAGGAAGACCCCTACAAGACCACAAGGCGATTTCTTGAATATAATATTTCTGGTAAATAGATATCGGTCAAGGCAATTCCATCATAAACTTAACACTTAATTGGATAAAGCGACGATTCGAATTGCTCTGTTCGGAAAAAATCTTTGAAGTTGCTTTTGTTGTTTGGCATTCTAATATAATTTGGAGGAAAGCTGACGTTGGAACTGTTCCTGATTGTCTGAAAATTAGGGCTCGTTCCAAAGATCAGTGAGAGATTGTCGTGGGAACGGTGATCTTTCACATTTCTGGTGCACTACGAATCCCACGAACTAAGGCGCTGAATTCTTTGCTGCATATAGCAAAGTGTATGGCCGCGAAAGCTGCTCTTAGACGYAGAAAATCTTGGTACTTAGATGACTCTGAACCTGGTCACACTGATTTAATTTCAAAATACTTGGATTACCCGGTAGCCGAGCCCAAGCCTAGTTGTCGTTTCTCTGCTCAAATACTTACGAGGGAGTCATAGGAAAGGAAGTCCAACTACCAGCAGCTATYCGGTCACAAGTTTCTTTTGGCTACGGGTAATTTGAAAAAAGTTTTATTGKCCCTTCGCTCTCACCAAGTTCCAACTTTGAATCGTTGTAGAAGTTGTAGCTCAACATTTTTTGATCGGAATTCATGCAAACAGATTAAACATCTTACCGGATGCCAGCTGCATCAGCTATCTGGAAGAATATGAAATCGAATCATCTCAACACTTCCACTTCGAATGTCGTCTGATCAAGGTGAAAATACCTCCAATCTTATACATMTAGACATAATAAGTGAAATAAGCGAATAGAGAAATAAAACACCTAAGCAGATTTTGGATAGGTTCAGTTTAGATTTCGATGGTTTTACCGAAACCTCCGATCCAACTACAGGGAGTTTAGGGTATGGCTTCAAAAAGCACTGTACAGAACARTATAATTGTGATCCCCACGCCATGCTGTGGAATCTGCCATCTAACCTAACCATAACACTTTTAACTGTCACAACTWCGGCATCAGTTGCTCTTAGAGGTATTATAGGACGATGTTGCGATGGGTATACAGTACTCTATTATTTCTATAGAACGTAGCTGTTATATTTGACGATTACTATCGAATTATTTAAGTATCAGTTATAAAGATACRATACTTATCAATATCAAAAATATAAGGTTTATTAATCATCTCTTAGAATATTGAGAAAACCGGATGTTATTACGTGGACAGAGYGGGCAACATGGCCTCCGTGGCGCAATTGGCTAGCGCGTTCGGCTGTTAACCGAAAGGTTGGTGGTTCGAGCCCACCCGGGGGCGCAGAACTTTTTGAAACTAAATCTTCTAATATATGTACATATATGTATATGTATGTATGTAAATGTTCCCAATCGGAAGGAACTCACTCAGCTATAACTCATCAATAAAGATGAAGAAGAATCCGAAAAAACAAATGAATATATAATGTCAAGGTCTCAATATTTAGTTGAAGGAACAAATATTGCCTCATAATAATAATAAGATAAATATTTCGGTCACAATGAAATCTCAGAATTACAAAATTTTATTATAATTTTTTACTGTCACAACTTTTTTGTTGAAAGTTTATGTTTAATTAAATATACCATCGGTAGGTGAGATCTTTAAACTGCTTTATATAGACTTTTATAACATGATGTATTGTAATTGTAATTCAGGAAATTGTATTTACAACAAAAAAAGTTAWTTGCGCCCCCGGGTGGGCTCGAACCACCAACCTTTCGGTTAACAGCCGAACGCGCTAGCCAATTGCGCCACGGAGGCTGACAATAATATTTTGCCCAGTGTTCTTTATAAGCATAGCTGCAATAAAACATTAAGCATAAATACGTTGAATCAGAATACATATATGAGCTTACAGTGATGGCCAAAATAATGACCAATACTTTATGATATTAAAACTGATTTAATATTTTAAGATAAAAGTTGAATAATATTGAACATTGAACACAAATCATTTCATTATTTGATGTTATAAACATTTAGGTGATATGCTTTAGTAATTAAGCCGGTCTAGAGTTCTCCTAATAAGAACCCAAACAATTTAATTTCTAAGTATGGCAAACGCAATCGAATTTCTTCGAGATCACATTTTTTTATTATACTTATTCTTAGAACTTTTGCTGAAACAAAGTACAAAGCGGGTACTTAATCTATATAAAAGTTGTTAGTAGAATAAGTGCTTATGCTTTAGCGTTATATTTATTCTTYCTAAATCTGAGGAAAAACAAAGTCACTGTATTTGAGTGCAAAGAACTAGATGAAGTAYCAAAATTAGATTCTTTATGACGAAGAATTCACCTCAAATCAAACAGCATCTCCATTTGACCTTACCAAGGACCGGTAAGGAGCCTGAAACTCCAAAATACCTGCTAATTGACTACATACCAGTTTGCAGGATAAAGTCCCTCAGAACAATGCTTCCAAATAGGGATCACATCAGCTCCCTAGCACCTAGCAATATGCTGGTGCTAAGTGGGTCATTGTGACTTAGARGAGGGCACAATAGACGTTCGGTCGCGGTGCAATCCTCATCTATTTATCTTATCTTAARGATCATTAGTTCTTTGCATTGCATGACAGCCGGCCAGTAYAACCTAACCTATTCGAGSCAATAGAAGACGAACGAAATAKGTGGTTTAATGCTGGCTACAAAATCGAACGACCAGCAATAGTTTTATCTGGGATACCTAGCCTGTTATGACGAAAGCGATTTTGGGGCAAAGGAAAAATCCATTATAGAAAGGAAGTGGCTACAGAATCCCCATATGATGCGAAGGTATTAACCCTCCTCATGGTCTAAAAAATTGTGTGCGAGTAACTTCGTGGTCTGTTTTGAAAAATGCAGTTTTCGTGTTTTTTTTTTACCAATTTATGACAAATGATTTCAAAACCCTCAAGCTTACTTTATCCAAAAAATATAAAAAATATAACAAGTACCTTAGAATATCTATATAAAGCCTAGTAAAACGAAAGTTTGCATTAATTTGAAACTTTAACTTCGCCTTGTTAGTTAGTAGTAGGTCAAATATGCATCATTTTGTTCTATAATCTATTCACAATTTAAAGATAGTTTCATAAAATCTCATCTCGCTCATGAAAGTCTTCGTCTCTCCGTCTCTTTGTTCTCTAAAGGGCTTCATTTCACCAACGAAATCTTTCACTATAGTCAGGAACAGTTAGTAGCCACTTTGGGCTAGCTTTGGATTATAAGCTGAATATGTAGTTATCGGCTAACTTAACACCGATAGCTTCTGGTATAACGTCGATGAGTGTGGTTCGGTTGGTAGTTCTGATGGCATACAATTCCTCTCCTCCAATCTAATGTTCGAGAACACCAAAAGTAAGAATACAAAAGCAATGTTGCTGGATTATTATTATTTTATTAGGAAAAATATACAAAATATTAAACCTAATAGTAAGAAAGG
>NW_017535986.1:138704-147054 GCF_001853355.1 Bactrocera latifrons | reverse complement strand
TTCACGAAGAAACATGTGTTTGCAAGAATAAATTTCGCAAAATAACAATTCAATTGGTCATCTACAAAATGGCGGAATGTGATGCGGATCAATGAAAGCAAAATTGCTTATTTTTGAAGGAACAGGGTTCAGATAGTAGGCCCCTCTACCACCAAGCACACAAGATCATTCCAGATTAGATCTAAATCTACAGCGGCCATATTTACCAACTGGATGAAGGAGTACAGACTTTACCTTAATACCATGGCGTTAAAATTTCGACTGTCAATAACCCTAAGATTTTAGGCGTGACACTAGACAGCCTGTGCTMCTTAGCATCTCATACGACCGCCATTATTGCCAAATTACAGAGCGGCAAAAAAATCCTCAAGTCGCTGAGCTTCAAAAAACTGCACTCCGAAATATAACGGTATGTCACTTGATATYTCCAATCGAAYATCTACGTAGTGAGGCTTGTATGYTYCATGTTAATGCCTYGATCACACGTAACKAGTAGAGCGGCGAGACAGTGACTTGGCCGAGTGTTCGTTTCGTTTAAACAGTAGGGCGAKTAATGAACCGARTCAGTGGGCGAGTATAGTGGCGAGAGAGTCACTAGAATCACATTTTATTTACTAGACYGAGTGYTTCTTTTTTCTTTACTCCTTTGCCCCTTCTGAGCTAATCACTGACTCGCTCGTTGCATGTGAACACGCGTTCGGCCTTCACTCGCCACTCGGTCGATTTTTATGTTGTTTATTTAGTTTCAATTGCATTTTTCATTGTGAAAGAATTGAAATGGCAAATACTCTTTTATGAGATGCGGTAGAACTTCATTAAAAACTCTTTTAAAATGTCTTTTTCTACCAAACATTGTAAATRAAACTTTGAAAAACTTCACTGTCTAACTAGATGAACAAAATATGTGTAAACCTCTACTCGCCAACGCAACTCTCTCGACCGAGTATCACACTTGGCCAGAATACTGCCTCGCCACTGAACTCGTTACGTGTAACAAGGCCATAAATAACAGCAAACAAATTCTACGTGTTAGGAAATTTTACTATGATTTTCGGAAAATTAGCGGGAAACTGTTTCTGACATCACAATCGAAAAATTAATTTAAATTAGTGCAACTATTACTGGTTGATAGTTTATTTAGTTACAAAAATCGTAAGAAGTATTAAAAAGGCTTAACAAAATAAAAATAAAACTTCGGTAACTCCCCGACGGGGAATTGAACCCCGGTCTCCCGCGTGACAGGCGGGGATACTGACCACTATACTATCGAGGACTGCGCTATAGTTTTGACAAGAGTATTACATCAGCGTTTAAAGTAGAACATTAAGTTGGTGTAAAATACTAAGCTACCACATCGATATTTTTTTTACCTCGGCCGAAGCATGTTTTTTGGTACAAAGTTGTCAAATTACTTGTAATGTTTGTTTCTTTTTTTTTAYTGAAATCCAAATTTTGAGGTTTCCTACGATTTTTTAAAGAAAAAATAGAAACTTCAAATTAATGGGGAAGGTTTATTATCCTTCCTAAGAACATTCATTGAAATTTATTTTTTTAGGAATATCTAAATCAAAGGTTGGTCGCAGCTACACATAGACATTAAACTTTACATATTCTCACAGAAAAAAGTCTAATGGCGTGATATCTCAGGATCTTGATATTAAGCGTTTCCAGGTAGATTTTATTGGGTTTCATGCAGCTGAATCACTTTTTTGTGGCACCCTCTCTGGGTGTTGAGGTCATAARGAACCCAAGTTTCTTGTTTCTGAATCATTACCAACGYATGTAGTCGCCTTTAAATGGCTTGGCGGGTAACTCCTAATGCTGAATCATGTTCTCCTTGTGTTTCACATGGATCTTCATGAAGCAATATCTTAAAAGGGTTTTGGCCTTCTTTCACGAGGACGGTCTTAATTTCGAATCCTCCTTATTTAAAGCGACGATACCATCCACGGCACGTTGTTTCTTTTGGTAGCACCTCCGACAACTTTTTGGAGTTCGATTTCTTTGACTTAAAGAGGAAGTCAACAGAAATGACGATCACCACTAACTGCTGGAGCAATCTCATGTCAAACAGCGCTAACTTCTGAATGCTACTCACTTGGTCTCAAAAGGTTAAGGTAACATTACCGAACCGCAAACTTTCTTTCAGCGATTGTTCATCAAGTTTAGGGTTAAGCCTCGACCAATAGGGGAGTTGCTCATGTCGTTTTGGAATTAATTTTTAGCTTTTCTGGGAAGTAGTGTAAAATTTGTGACTTATCGGTCTTCTCTTCTTCTATAAATGAATGAATTCAATACATATACATACATAAATGTTCTGTATCTAGACATACATTTCAGCATTTCAATTGTCAACAAATCACCTTTTGCCTTATCTTTGGCTGAAACCTGTTCTATTAAAATTCATTAGAAAATTTATTTAATCAATAATGAATTAAACATTTTTTGAGTATGCTTTTTTTAAATGTTAAAATTTTAAAAATGTTTAATATTTTTGTCTTTGTTTGGAATATACTCTGCATCTACAAACTATTCGGTCCTGTGGCGCAATGGATAACGCGTCTGACTACGGATCAGAAGATTCCAGGTTCGACTCCTGGCAGGATCGCTTGAAGAACTTTTTTTTCATATATTTTGTGTTTTTGTTTTTTTTTTGTCTTTAATTAAGAGAAAAAGAATAATTTACAAAATTCGCAAGAAAAAATATTGCGCCCCCGGGTGGGCTCGAACCACCAACCTTTCGGTTAACAGCCGAACGCGCTAGCCAATTGCGCCACGGAGGCATATTTATAATATTGTCACTTAACACATTTAACGGCAACGCATTATACTATATCTCAGTTGATTGTTAAGATGTCGTATACATATGTATGTATATGCATAGGTGATTAAGAATTTTAAGTTTCCAGTCGTTTGTAAAGATTTAAAAGGGTAAAAGGTAGGGTTCAAGAATTTCAGGTAACTTTTTTGAATTTTTCAAAAATAGAAAAAAATTAAATTTGGGGATATTGTCAGTGCTTTTTTTAGGCAAGTATATGAACCCTTAAGCCAAATAATATCATAAATTTTTGTCATTGAACTCAATTATAACAAAATTACTTTGAATTAGAGAACATTTTGAAGAGGAAAAATCTATATGACTGTCATGTAACATCTGTGTGGAATGTCACGTTCATCCGCCGGGGTGAATGACAGGACTCGGCGATAGAATTTCCCACCACTATTTCTACATCGAATTWGCGGTCGTTTATATGGCCATTGAAATAAATACCACAAGGACTTACTCGTTTCAGCTCTTGTCCCGTCCATCGCACTTCTTGGGCGGCAGTCTTTACTCTTACGACGACATCAATCAGCTGGGCAGCGGCACCTTACCAATTAAGTGACCGGTTATTCCAGGTATATGCCCTCAAATCGTAACCCTTAATATGTTTGCAACGATCTCAATCAAAAGAGGGGTCTTCCATTCGAGGTTGTTTTCTCTTTTCATTGGGGGTGTGTTTTACCTGGCGGGTCCCAAATCCAGCGCACAACCCTGGAGAGGGCTGATTCGCGTTCTCAAAAACAATTATATAAAGCATTGTTTTTGACTATTCGACCGACAGTAATTTCCTAAATAAGAAAGTATTTGACAATAAACGAATATTATTTAAGCTATTTTGCTACAAATTTATGCGTTTAGATATTTTTTATTTTAATATGGAACATTTAAAATTAACTCTCCTAATATTCTATAACATGGCAATACGGGTCATAGCTTGTAGTCATGTTTGTATTGCATAATTTTAGGGATTGTTATGAAAATAAACGAATTTTATTTATTGTTCTTTATACACATTTAATTGTAGTATAAATAAAAGTTTTGCCACARTGCATGATGTGGGTCCTGTGGCGCAATGGATAACGCGTCTGACTACGGAT
This sequence comes from Bactrocera latifrons, assembly GCF_001853355.1. NCBI lineage: Eukaryota > Metazoa > Arthropoda > Insecta > Diptera > Tephritidae > Bactrocera > Bactrocera latifrons. The sequence goes on along the minus strand of NW_017535986.1, from coordinate 143,133 downwards.
CAGAAGATTCCAGGTTCGACTCCTGGCAGGATCGACGTTAAAGATATACTTTTTGTTTGAAATTTAAATGAATATTTAATAAAAGAGTTATATTCTTTCGCTGTCTCTTATACACATCTAGATGTGTATAAGAGACAGGTCCTGTGGCGCAATGGATAACGCGTCTGACTACGGATCAGAAGATTCCAGGTTCGACTCCTGGCAGGATCGCAGAAGCAATCATTGCTGTCTCTTATACACATCTAGATGTGTATAAGAGACAGATCATTGGCATAACACTATTCCAACTGGTGGGGATAATTTTGAAGGCGACAATACAAATATTGATGAATAATTATATATTTTGCGTTTTATGTTCAATTTCYAGATGCTTTTTTGTCACAATATACGTGTAATTATACCTTTGAAGTTCTCCACCTTTTATTCATATAATATGTAGGAATATATTCGCTCTTTAATTTAGAATATGTTAGCGTTACGAAACAGCGAATAATGCAAATGAAACCGTTAACGCACATAAAATTTAGTGCCATTTTATTTTCTGACAATTGCATGGACATTTCACCACAGTAAGTATTCAGTAACATTCCACGCGATGACATGAGAAAATCCACTGAATTCTAAGACATTATAGATACTAGTAACACGGAGTCTTATGGCTGTTTCAGGTTGTAACTAGTTAGCGCCATAAAGCAAAAGGGCATACGTGATGATACGTTTATTTTGAGGAAAATATTATCTTAAAAAATTCTAAAATTGACTTCAAAGATTTGGTTATTATATATAATATGGTATATACAACCTTGGAATTTATACAATACTACTGCTTATGCATTTTGTTGACTGCGTAGCTATTTCTTAATGTGAGAGAACGTAAAATAAATCTTTCATTAGGTTAGATTACTAAAGTAGGCTAATGAGCCACGCATTTATCAAAATGGACCTTTAAGATGCCTGCGCTTAACTCGAATTTCAACAAACTCTGTGGCCTCACTAACGTTACTACTGTCTCATAATCTGAGGCTCCCAAATTTTTGAAGCGTTGCTTTAGCAATGTGTGACAAGTACACAAGATATGCTCCCTTGTTTCTCTAGGTCCTTGCTCTTAACATTTCTTGCAATTTTTTCGAACTGTTTGCTCTATTTTGCAGATGTTACTGCCAATAGAAACTTTGTATATTTCCAATCTACAGTTTTGCACTCAGGTCACCATTTCTTTCTATGTTTATTCTGATCCTTCTTTCCCAATTGAAAAATGAAATCAGGTTACTTGCCTAACAGCCGAACCGAGTGGAACCCACAGATTCTAACTATATGTTCGAATAAGTTGTCTTTCAGCCAGTCGTCGTTCCATCGAATTTGCCTCGCAGTTGTCAGAGAAGATATCTTTGAGTTGAGGTCAGTAACTTCATGAAATTCGTCAGATGATCACGACTATCAGTTTTTTCCATATTCCTAGCTAGAATTATATTTTTTTATGGAGTGCTCTTCAAGGAATAAAGACCAAACTGTACAAGTCACTCATCATCCCCGTCCTGCCATATGATGCAGAGGAATGGACGATGACAATAGCTTATGAGTCGGCGTTACAAGTTTTCGAGAGAAAGGTTCTGTGGATGATTTATGGTCTTTTGCTTATTGGCAACGACGAATACCGCAGGCGATATAACGATGAGCTGTACGAGATATACGACAATCAATGACATAGTTCAGCGAATTAGGGACTGCGATTACTATGGCTAGGTCATATCGTCCGAATGGAGAAAATGCTCCAGCTTTGAGAGTATTCGACTCTGCATCCTTCGGAGGAAGTAGAGGAAGACCTTCACTCCGTTGGAAAGACCAGGTGAAAAGGCATCTGGCTACACTTGGAATCTCCAATTGGCACCAAACAGCGAAAAGGAGGAATAACTGCTGCGCTATTGTAAACTATAACCGCGTTAGAGATGTCTACGCCAATAAAGAAGAGAAATATTTATGGAGTCTATCATAAAAAAGGGTTTTAGTAAAATATTTACTGATACTGATACCAGCTCCCCAAGCCAATAAATTACCTTGAAAGCTGTAGAACCCGTAGCCTTGGTTTTCTACCACTCGACACATTAGCTTGACACCAAAGGACACATCGAATTTAACGTCCCCAGCGCTGAAGGACACACGCAATASCTTCCACATGCTCCTCACACAAAACGTGTTTGAAAAATCACAATTAAATTGCAACAACGCTGTGGCAATTCGTCATGTCGCAGCAGTAAAAGTCAACAAATTAATTCCGTCTAAATATCCAGAGCTTTGGCCAATAAATACAGTTAGCTCGTTGACGTTGTGGCAAGCTGCATGGCAGCAAGAAGGAAGGCGACTGCATAAAATATGGGTATCGGTTATAGACTTGTTGTAATTTGCAGTTTGAATGACAATTGCTGCAAGCAGCAACAACGCTTTACCGGCGTGTATTGCTTGCTGCAAGGGGCGCCAAAGTGGCATGAGTGTGCCACCAGCAGCGGACCTCTATCAAGGCGAAATTGCTTGTCTAAGGTGATGGATGCGTGCAATGACGCCCACAATGGCGCGCRTTATCTCGMCGCGYATATCTTTCTGGTCTTATTTACAASKTTATTGCGTGTGTTTTTTGTTACTGCATGYCCCGCTACGGTCTTATGGTCGTCGGTCGTGGGTTAATGTAATGTCAGCAGTAAACAAGTCATTAAACATCTCACGCGCAATTTTCCCTTTTGAATATTTTCATTTATCTTCACTAAGTATACGCTTTTTTCTTTTTATCTATTGCTTTGCTTGTTYTTTTGCGATTTTTGCTCGACTGCATACGCTCGTGGGGGAAAGTTAGGTTATTGAAGAAAAAATCGCGAACTTCCCTTTGGCGCTATAATGGCAAAGCAGTCGTATTAGTTATGAGTGAGTGCTTCCTTTCTTCCTTCCATCCATTCTTGCATGCATACTTTACATTCGAAKTTATTAAATTTATTTATCCTGTTTTTAGATTTTTCTACGATAATTCAGTTAGCGCTCGCTCCCACTTTCGGTGCATGCATTACAAGCAATTAAATTATAGCATTCAATAACCTTTAGTCAAAGGTTAATTCAGTGATTTTTCTGCGGCAAACTACTTTGTTAACTACAAAAACGAAGAAAAAGAAACTTCACTTCGGTAGCAGGCAAGCTATAATACCCTTGACAAATACAAAAGATTCAATACAAGGACTTGATTTTGTTCAGTCCGTTCGTTATCGGCGATTTCGACAAAAGACCAAATTCTAAGGAGAAAAGTTGATTAATACTGACAGATAGACTCAGCTCGGCTTGCTGGATCAGCTCTCCATCATTCTTAGATTTAGGCTAGCGAACCACTGTAATGCCTTTGAAGCATAAATGGCTGATAAGAAGGTGGCGGTACTGCTAGGTTCCCAGTTGCTTCGACAACAGTGCGGCGATACCAGTGTTGAGCACGCTGACTGTGCGCTCAAAGTTAGTCAAGGAGTGTCTGACACTAGAAATAGCATCAAGTTAATTCATCATCAGACTCGTTTGGGTGGCTGTTCATTGCAGAATCGCTGGCAAATACAAAACCATGAGATACCCAGATGGGTAACCACAACTAAAGGACGGTGGATCCTAATGCCGGACATCCATTCGTGGATAGATAGACAATATGAAGACCTAGACTTCCACTAGACCCAAATACTGAGTGGACATGGATGCTTCTATCTATTCAACTCCATCACGACCTTAGTCCGTACTGTCCGAGGTATACACTCGATTAAAAGAAGACTCTGAGCATGCATTTTTTCAATACCCTCGTCTTTCATAAGTAAGAGAAAAGTTAAAAAATTCATTTGCGGTAGTTTTTCGGTGAAAAATTTGACAGTTTTTTTGTGTCAGTTATGTGGTAAATGGAAAGGAAACTAAGACATATCCAGCATATTAGACGTCAGTCAGTCCATATGATATATAAGTCTTTCTCTCTCCCATGAAGTAATATTAGTTGAGAGGGTTAGTCTTAGCGGGTTAAGGTGACGCACTCCGGCTTTCGATACTTCTTTCTACTATAAAAAAAAAAAAAACTATACCCTTGCCCCGCTAACATCGGAATTGGACCGAGTTGGATCTTCCTTGGCGTCTTAAGTACTAGCATTTGATCAATGTATCTCGCGTGTGCTTAACAGAGGCTGTTCGATGACCCTTTCCTGTGCGACTACAAGATCCTTTTAGGCTAGAGTAAATCACAGGAGATCTTCTGAACAACTTGTTCAAAGTAAAATTTAAATTTCCGTTATTGTAAGGATTCTTACTGAACATTGTCTAATAGGCACTCATGCTTCTTCTTCTTGATTGGCGTAGTCACCGCTTACGCGATTATAGCCGAGTTAACAACAGCGCGCCAGTCGTTTCTTCTTTTCGCTACGTGGCGCCA
>NW_017535986.1:132710-137284 GCF_001853355.1 Bactrocera latifrons | reverse complement strand
GCACTCATGCGCTAACGCTAAAAATCTTGTGTGGAACAAGTTGTCAAAATTGTATGGAGAAGAGCGAGGTGGAAACGTCCAGGCTCTTTCTCATCCATTGTCCAGCGTTTGTAAGACTAAGGATGAATGATCTATTACATATAAGTTTTTGGTAACACAACTTAGCGGCTTTCTAAGCTAATCTAGTGAGATCCCCGTTGGGATCGACCACTTAACCAAGTTTCGGGGAGCATCATGACTTGCATTTAGTTATCTCGCATTGTGAACTCATTTTCCTCTCCTCTCATGTGCTGAAGAGTGCTGAAGATGGAAAAAATTCCTAGAACCCAGGCTTAGGTGAGTTATTTCGACTCCTGTTAGCTCATYGGAATGGTAAGACCCAAAATATCTTCTTCAAGAAGGTAGTGTTGAGATGGTTTTAYTTGGTTTATTTCCAAACGACTGCTTTTAAACTTATCAAGTGAATTCCAGTAAGTAAAGGATGTGAAGTTTACTAAATCCCTTGCGATGCACTTCAAGTCATATAGACATCGGAACWGCGTAGGTTGATAAAAAGTACCAGCAATTGCAAGACTAACCTGCAATGAACCGTGAGAAAACAGTGTAACTCCTTATTGTACCTATTCTACTGATATTGAAACGAAAATTMCTTTTCTATTAAATGAATTAGCGGAAGGGAATTGCATCTCTGGTTCCACTGTGATCTGGCAGCCATCCGAGTTTTATCACGAAACGGCTCGTTGCAAGAGATAACGAAGCTCAGTATTCCTTAATTAGTCTTGAGCCAATTACCGTCACAATTGCTATCTAGCTWTCGGAGTGGATTTTCACCTTTGTGATGTAAACTATGGCCTGAAACATGAGATCTTTTGCATCTCACATTGAAAAGTTTAATTCAAGAACAGTTCCTAATTTAAACAACTCCTCCACTCCTCTTTTTGGCAAGGTTTGACTCATTCTAGGACCCGGTAAGGGACATGCACAGACGTATAATGTAATATAATGAGACCGTTCGATTTTTTTAGCGTAGAGCTTGTTCTGACGATATTCTTCAAATAGAATGGGCTTGTCCTGCTTTSTTTCAATGAGGAATACAAGCGAAAGTTTGACATTGCGAATTGAAGAACGAGACTTTTAAAAATGTAATTATGATTTGTTATARTAAAAAAATGTTTCTTAGCATTGGTTAGACATTACGATCTGCATGATCCAAACGGATCCGGATTTACATCTGGTTAAGGACTGTCTCGAGGCTTTGAAAATATTCGTCCGTAGTGTGCGCTTAGCTCCGGAATTTCTTTTAAYTCGAAACAGAAATAGACACGGTTAACGTTCCGTCAATAATTGAGACTCTATGTATATTCCACTTAGGCCTATGGGAAATATATAAAGRATGTTTTTTTAGATGTAGGATTTTTAAACAAGTATGAAGTGAGTTCCTTGCTGAACCAATTCTCTTGTGGAAACTGATATCGGTAGCCATCTCGTTTAGGACCCATTCATCGAACGTGTGACGCGTCTGATGGCCCTTTGATTTCAATTGAAGCACGAGTKGGATTTTTTAAGCTGTCAAATCCAGATTATTATGTRAAATCTTCYATAAAGTGGATGGGCACACAGCTCCAGTTGTTTCGTACCTTACCGGATGGACTCATTCGGGTTTACTTCATTAATCGAACCAATATTTTGCTAATAAATTTGCACGATTGTAAGCTTTTGCTATGGAATGGTAAACCAAATATTTTTTAAATTAAGAGACAGCTGTAAAAAGACTAACTTSGAAAAAAGTATTGCCCAATTGAGAATCAAGAACTGAGCAGATATTCTCCATGCGCCAAATCTTGGAAAACACTCATGAAAAGAGGATCGACGAACACCTCCTCTTCGTCGATTTCAAAACTGCCTTTGACAGCACAAAAAAGAGCTGCCTTTATGCCTTGATGTCTGAATTTGGTATCCCCGCAAAACTAATACGCTTGTGTAAGCTGACGTTAAGCAATACCAAAAGCTTCGTCAGGATCGGGARGGACCTCTCCGAGCCGTGTGTTACTAAACGAGGTTTCAGACATTGCTACTCTCTATCACCGATATCGTCAATCTACTGCTGGAGAAAATAATTCAAGCTACAGAGCTGAATTAAGAAAGCACAATCTTCTATAAGAGTGCACAACTCTGACGTACGCCAATGATATTGATATTATTGGGCTCAATAATTCTGGCGTTAGTTTGGCTTTCTCCAGGCCGGATAAGAAAGCGAAGTAAACGGGTTTGGGAGTGAACGAGTTCACGACGAAATATCTCGTCTTCAAGCAAACAGTCGTCGTACTCTTGACTTGGTTTCCACTTCACTATTGAAGTCATAACYTCAAAGTCRTAGATAATTTCGTCTGTCTTGGAACCAGTATAAACACCATAAACAAGTCAGCYTCGAAATCCAAGTCGGAATAATTTGTCAATWGGTGCWACTTCGGACTGAGTAGGCAATTGAGTAGAAAAGTAATCTCTCGAGGAATAAAGGCAAAACTCTACAAGTCACTCATCATCCCCGTCCTGCTATATGGTGCAGAGGCATGTGCGATGACAACACCTGCTGAGTCGACGTTACGAGTTTTCGAAAGAAAGGTTCTGCGGAAAATTTATTGCGACTTGGCAAAGGCGAATATCGCATTCGATGGAACGATGAGCTGTGTGAGATATGCTACAGTATTGCCATAGTTCAGAGAATTAAGAGACAGCGGCTACGCTGGCTTGGTCATGTCGTGCGAATGGATGAAAAACTTCAGTTCTGAGAATATTCGACGCGTTCGTACTGCGGAATTTAGTTTCTTTTCTTCAGATATTCTTTGCGAAGTGCTTTCCATTAAATCTTTAAATATTTTTATGCTGATTTACACTCAAGGATATGATATATGCTTAACATTTTAGAATGAGAAATGAGGGGAGCCATATCATGTACTTGTACTTACATGAAGACCAACGCGTTTCCATTTCTAAATGTGAAACTTTTGCATTTCCAAGATTGCTGAGAAAAATTGCCAACGCAAACTATCAAACTATCAACAAACTGTAAAAAAAAAACAACAAAAAAAAATGAGTGCACTTCGGGGAAATCTTTTCGACTATTTGCGTATTCAACTGTTAAGTGGCAAAGCTGCTACACATGCRGCGGAACGCGTAAAAGTGACGGCGCAAGGATATACGCAAGTATCAGCTTGTCATATTCTTAGCAACTTGTTACTGGCAACATTTGTAATATTTGTTTATTTGCACGAACTTCGCGGGGTCCGATTACGCACACATAAAGCCAACAATGCATTTACTTTTATGTRCAGCAAATGCAACGCTTCATTGGATTAGGGTTTGCCGTGAATGCGTCCACTTTGGCGATATGAAAAATATTCGCACAAGTGGCATGAAGACATAAAGATGCAAAGCGAAGTGGCGGGCAAAAGTGTCTTCGAAATCAGCGCACAAATATGTACTTTTGGCACTTTGGTCGCAGGAAATGCCAGCGACAGTGGTCCCCTCAARTTTTGTGTCTTCTTTGGCTCACCCTGCGGCTATTTGCTATTGTGGAATGTCTTTATTTTTTTGGTGCAATCCTTGACCTGTCATAATTCAGTACRCATTGAGCTGTCAGTCCGGTTTTAAGTAAGCCATTTTATGTACCAACACACATATACGCGCGCACCCCACTTTCTTTACATTTCAATAGCAATTGCATATCCTTGCACATCCTTGCTTTGTGAAGCCAATTTCCAATACAAATCTCCCCTTCGAATCATTCAACATTGCGTGCATTGAAGTTTTTTGAGTTTTTTTCTTCGTATTATTTCTAATTTTATACTTTTCAAATCAGAAAATTGCTGCACCAGCGTTTAAAGGAAACTTTATTTTTTTTATTATTTGCGCACCAAATAGTTTTGTAGTGAAGGAGCGTGTGGCCGATATGGCCACTAACACGGTTCGACTTCTAGCGTTTGCTTTTAAATGGATTTTTCTGTGCGCTATCTTGCATAACGGTATTAGAAAATGTCGCACATAAATAATTTGCGCATAAAAAGGGACGAATTATATGAAACACGCTGTGGAGATCAGTTTTTATGTGTGGAGTCGAAAATTGAGATTTACTGGCCAGAAGGTATGTATGCTTTGTGGCTTATGGATATTTTAGTAAGATACATTGCCATTATACTACTCTAATAGCAAAAAATAGTAGGACTTTGTTCATAATTTTAAAATTCTTCATTTTTTTTTTAAATCTACGAGTATGTCGTTCCCATCAAAGTAATCCCCTTGGTCCAACGTATTTTCCAATCCACGAAACAGTTGTGAAACCCAATTTTCGGAATAGCCTTCAATGCGCTTTACGATTATTTATGTTCATTGTCTCCAATTTCCTCAAAAAGTTTTCACCGGAGCGGTCGTTTGAGTTTGCTGAATATTAAAAATTCACACGGCGCTAAATCCGGCGAATACTCTGGTTTCGGCACGATATTCGTTGMAAATGTGGCGAAATGACCACGAAGAATGTATGCAGTATGTGACGGTGCTTTATCCTGCGGCAAAAACCA
>NW_017535986.1:112889-132378 GCF_001853355.1 Bactrocera latifrons | reverse complement strand
ATTTCGATATCTTGTTTAATGCTGGAATTAAAAGGTCCTTTATCGAAAAAAGTAGTCTTGGTTAAGTCAACCAGAACTTAAAATACAGATGGCTGTTAAGCAGACATTGGGAAATCGGTCCAAGTTGAGGTCCTGGAGACTGTTTAAGATGGCGCTTCTGCCAATTCTGGAAGGGACTCTCACGGTGCCAAAGGTTTCAGTTCCATTACCCTATCCTCGATTCTGTTGAAAACGTGGAAGAAACATTTTTGTCTGTACGTCAGACGCAGAATACCGAGGAGTAAACTGTTAAGGGTACAGGATGCTTATATCAAAGTCAGGTGGGTCGACAGTGCTTTACACCATGTACTGTCGTAGCACTTATGCACCAAGAATTCGTTCTAAGCATCTTTTTCGACATCTGTCTTCAACAATGTGCACCGKAGGAGTTGGTTAAAGCCATTGACAAGTTTTATATGGAATCGAAACTTGATGTGGAACCCGTGAAGCTGGAGAAGATGTGCAGTGAGCTTCTTCACGGCTGGGTTGAACTTTTCCTAAGTTTGAAGGGGTAGTTTACTGTAAGGAGTTCTCTGTCTGCTGCTATTAAGGCCACAGTAAACATACTGTTACAAAGTGCAGTCGCTTTCAGGAAGATAAGCATGCAACCGACAGCAGATCGGCGTTGTGCGTTTTAAGCTAATAAAGGAGATTTTTCTTCGCCAGAAATAACATTAAGCACCTTATCATCAGACTAGTTTGGGTGTCTTGTTATATGGGAATCGCTTGCAACTATAAACCCTACGAGCTGGGGAGAGGAGCCACCGTCGTCTCACCCATATTGGAAAGCGACCAAGTTGGATCTCGATTGGCATTTTGCGACGAKATCTGCTCCTGCTAGATCTTTTTGGCCTAGAGTAGAAAACAGTATGTCTTTTGAACCACATATCTTTAGCTAAATTAATTTTTTGTTAAAATTTTATAAAAAAATACAGTCGCCCAACGTGGGGCTCGAACCCACGACCCTGAGATTAAGAGTCTCATGCTCTACCGACTGAGCTAGCCGGGCTGTTATAAAAACAGTGCCAAATAACGCGGAACGAAATTGATTTATATATAAAAAATACAATTTAATATTTTTAATTTTATATATTTTTTGGGTTCATCAATTAAAATTTTTTTTTCAGTCTAAATCCATAAATAGCCTCCTTCTTTGTATTAAATATACTGGCTTAATATAAGAAATATTTTATATTTTGATAAATAAGAAATATTTAATAGTTTGGACCAATATTTAATACACGGCTCATTGTGGTTAATTGAAATATTTTAARTATATTTGTATATTTCACATTAATAAATCGAAAACTTTCAAAGCTGGAGTGTTCTCTTCCATTCGGACAACTTGACCCAGCCAGCGAAGYAAGCTGTCTCTTGATTTGCTGAACTATATCAATGTCTCAGTATATCTCGTACAGCTCATGGTTTATCGACTGCGGTATTCGCCATTATCAATTAGTAAAGGACAATGAATCTTCTCCAAAACTTTTTCCTCGAACTCGGGAATGCTGAGGAACATGTAGAGTTGGACCTTTATTCGTCGAGAGGACTATATTTCTCAATTTCCTACGTAGTCTGAAGTAGCACCTGTTGATAAGAGTTAGTCTGCGTCGGATTTTGAGGCTGACGTTGTTTTTGGTGTTATTGCTGGTTCCAAAATCGACGAAATTATTTATGACTTCGTTTGTTATGACTGTCAACAGTGGCGTGAGACGACTGTTTGTATGAGGAGAGAAGATATTTCCTTTTCTTCTCGTTCAAACCTAGATCCAAAGGCTTCGCTTCGTTACCCAGTTTGGAGAAAGCAGAACTAACGGYACTTTTTGCAGCAACAAATTAAAGGAGTCCCCTTGTCTGAAACCTTGCTTTGTATCGTACGGCTCGAAAAAGTCCTTTCATGATGGACCTCTTGGTGTTGCTTAACGTCAGCTTACACAGTCGTATTAGTTTTGCCGAACACCAAGTTGAGACACGAGTATAGCGGAATAGAAGCAGTTTCTTTTGGCGCTGTTAAAGCCGGCTTTAAAATCGATGAAGAGTTGGTGTGTGTTGATATTATTTTCATGGGTTTTTTCCAAGATTTGGCGCGAGGCGAAAATCTGGTCGATAGCTACACTAACAAGGTGCAATCAGTTTGCTGATGGTAGGCTTCAGTCTCGGGAAGACCTTTAAGGAAGCTTATCCCAAGGTAATTGGAGCAGATTGTGGTGTCCTCCTTTTTGTGGATTGGGCAAAGCACACTTTGGTTTCAATCGTCTGGTCATGGTTTCATCTGACCATGCATGCACCTTGTCAGTTCTTCGCATTCGTATTTGAATAGCTCGGCCGTTAATTTATCTGCACCTGCCGCTTTGTTGTTCTTCAGGCGGGTAATTGCTATTTGAACCTCATCATAGTCGGGCAATGAAACATCTATTGGATCGTCACCGGTTGGGGAATCGTTCTCGCCATCTCCAGATATACACTTTCGCTGCGGTTCTGTAGGCGGAGAAGTATTCCCTCCATCCTCTCATCTCCATTTTTCTCCCACCATATACCTTCTGTAGTTTTTGAAGGACTTTCAAAGTTTATTCTTAATAATATTAAAGCAACTGTAAACAAGTYCAATTCTGAGCATGACGCCAGAAAAATATGGCAAAGGGGAGATCATACTGTATAAAATTATTTCTAGAGATGATATTACCAAATTGACGAACTTCATTCTAAATGCGTATATTAAAGGCTCGAAAACAGCAAAAAGAATAGTTGAAATCAGGACAARACTAGACTTAAGCTAAAATTGACAATTTTCAGATCGAGGCCATATATTGGTCGATAATAAAACAAAGAAATTTAATATGGTATACGACGACACTGACACAGTTCACTGAATCAAGCGATAGCGGCTAGACTGGTCGGATCATGTTGTCCGGGTAGATCAGAACACTCCAACTTTGAGTGCTTTTGGCTGAGCATCCGCCAGTTGAAGCACTGGTAATGAAGATCTGGTGGAAAAGAACTGTCTACACTTGGTATAAGCAATTGGCACCAGAAAGCCAACCAAATTTTTCAAGCCGAGATCAGGTTATTATTCAGTRCCGTCAGATCTACAGTAGTCTAATGCGCATAGCAAAGATTGACAACTTATTAGCAAGGCATTGCGTCCATCTTGCGTGAGGATACCGGCATACAGAGTTATAAAGAGACAACAGGCCTGGACTACATACCCATGAAATCCAAAGCGATTAAKGTTAAGGTTCACTGAAATATTTCTGAGAGCGTACAATTCAAATATGGTAGGATCACCAGAGATTAGGAGGTCATATGCATGAATTGAGTATTTGGTTGACAGAAAACCATCGGTTTTGCAAGCTTATGACGTAGCCATTACAGCACTTTCCCATCGAGTGTGGAGCAAATACCTGAAGAGTAAGCAACATATGGTCATAATCAGTCCAACTGCGATACTTTCCTTTCTCCTCTTTGGATCAACTCATATATAACTCATGTATTGACCAAATTTATTTAAAGTTTCGAAGTTTTTAGCCCTTCTCCGGCTTTGGATTGAGGTATTCCAAGCTTTTTCAGTTTACTCAATTTACATTTATTTCGTTTTCAGTTTATTTCTACGCTACATGCACCAACCGTGGCATCAACAGTTATGACATTGAATCGACCTTGTTGCATTGTGCGAGAACTTTGTGAGTTAGGAACGGAAAGGAAGTGGCATGAGACCAACAAGTGAAAAAGTTAAATGGCAGCGAGCAATCATAAAACTAAAAAGTGTAAAAGCGCAACAGCAACAACAATGGCGGCACAGCACAAATGGAGGGAGTGTTAAATGCTTGGCATTCGAAGCTGAAATGCAGAAAAGTGAATATGCGCTATTGGCAGCATGAAAAATAAAACAACAATTGCCATTATATGGCGCAGTAGCACGAAACTCACACAAGGCATGCGAACGAAACTCGCAAATGCAGCATTTTCCGCCAATGCGTGACACACCTACAGCCATTTGAGCGTGAATATTTTCAAATTTGCCATTATTTTTTTTTGTACGAGCAAAATGCTGTTTGGTTTTCTATATACTATTTGTGTATATAAAAGCTTCGTTTTTTTATTTTTATGGATGAGTGCAACATTATTGACGCCCTCGCTTTGAGAAACGCTGCGGATTCGATTGAAATGCAGTCAATTTCGCGCGCGGCAAATCCACTTACCGATGGCATACCATGCATGCATTAACACATACACATATATAAGAGTAGTTACAGTGTGATATATGCAGTGCAGAAAAAAGGTGAAATGATAAAAAAATATAAATTAAAAAAAAAAAATTGACGTGTGTTTGCTAATGTGACAGCCAACACGCTGAAGGACAATATTCTAGAGTCGAACTCACAATAGGAGTTCAACAAATGGTTTGCACCCAGCAAGCGTCAGTGTTTGGTAACGAAAATAGTTCGGGATTTGCAGAAAATTAAATGGTTATGCATGATCCGACGTGCAGTCTCCTTCATTACGATAGCCGAGCTGGCTTTGAGCTCGCAAAGTAAGTAAGTCAAAACTAGTCAAGCAGTACATTACATCCTTACTCTAATTGGGCTTGATTGGGACCGATCTTCTATTGCGTTCAAGGCCTACGGACTTACAGGTTGCTTGGCAACTGCTAGGAAACAAACAGAACTTGTGCGACTGTGAAATTCKTCTGGCCTAAAATTAACCAAAAGAGGTCCTCCGAACTAACTACCGTCCAATAGGTAATCACGCGGTGCGACTGAATACTTTGATAATCGCTCTTTGCCAAAGGTGTATGGAGGAAGGCGTGGTGGAATCATCTTGTCAYTTTCTCCTTATAGTCCAGCTTTTGYCAGACTGAGATTGAAATATTTTAGTAGACACACCTTTGTATAGCCTAGCGAAGGCGTTGGCTTTGATATTGACTGTCTTAATAAATTTGTGACAAGTTCAAAATGCTTCGTCGATCTATGAGCAGGACAAATATCTGTCCAAGTGAGATCCATCGAGTATTGAAATAACTCTACGATCTAAACTAGTGTAAAAATTTCAACATACTAGTTACTTTTAAAGGGAGTGTAGAAGAGGTCGTGTTTGTTTTTGGAAGGGAAATGGCGCTATGAAAACTAAATGCGCTTGTATGCTGTACATCCTGACTCTTCTCCAGCCAAGATGATCGTTAAAATGTGATCTAATAAGTTTCAATGTGCACGTACCTTGGTTTCTGAGCAACATCCAGGCGTCGCGCCCAACAAAAATCCAAAAGAGCACTTACAACCGGGAAACAACTTTATTGCAGCGCCACATCTTTTCAAAGCGCTATTCACAAGAGTTTCTACGTCGCGTAGTGATCGTCGACAAAACATGAATTCTTCGGTGTACATGTACTGGAGACTTAAGCACAGTCGAAACAGGTGAACGTCACTGATGGAGCCTGCAACGAAGAAAGCGAAGGTACATCTGCAAGTCGGAAAGATTGTTCTCGCGGATTAAGAAGAAGTCATCTATTTCAACTACTTGGAGAAGGGCAAAACGGTCTCTACTTTGTCGTCTTATTGGGTCGATTCGACGCTGGGTTAGCGAAAAATGAGAACTCTTCCACCGCGACAGAGCAAGGACTGACATTTTCGCTACCGCCACGGCCGAATTGGTCGAAGTAGACAATTTGTAGGCAATGGCAATATAGGTAGGTGACACCTATTTAAAGTATAATAAAAATAAAGTTTACAATGGTTTCGACTCGCCATGCTTTGAGAGGTATGTCTGACACTCATTAATTCGTATGTAAAGGGTGTTCTTTTTAGACTTGTGGTTTTCAATGACTATTTTTTCTAGAGTTGTATTTTTTGAAAGCTGTTTCTTGAATTAAACTTTGAGACATCGTATAGGGTGCACCGAAGACGATATTAAAGCTGTGCAGCAGATTATCTAAGAAGACCCGAATAAGTCCGTCTGCCATCGTATTCAGCAATTAGAGTTGTGCCCAGCCAGCACATTTCGTGAGAATCTTGCTTCGCGGGCTTACAAAATCTAACTCATGTAAAAATTGAAGCCGAACGATTATTAAGTGGCTCGCACATTYGGTGAATGGATTCAAAACCAGATGGCTTCCGATTCGGTTTTCAAAAGAAACTAAATTGTCGAAATTGGTGTGAGGATATTCTACGAGTCGAGGATGATAGAGCCATGTGTAGATGTTCACGCAAGTAAGAAAAGTTCTCTGAGTGCCATTCATTTGGGAGTGGCAAGAAACGATTCTTTTATATACGGCTCAAGCAGCCCACGACTTCCGGTCTTGGACCAAGTAACCTCTGGGTAACCAAAAAACATCCGTTTGAAGGCGAAGTAAAGTGAGAAGGCGAATCATTCTGCTTCAGCTCTGAGCATTGAGTTTGGGACCCGCAACGTAAAAAAACACGTCCTCTGTCGACTAGCAAAGACCAAATTCTGCTAGTCACTCATCAATCCCGTCCTGTTATATGGTGCAGAAGCATGGGTGATGACAACAATTGATGAGCTGTCATTACGAGTTTTCGAGAGAAAGGTTCTGCGGAATATTTATGGTCTTTTGCGCTTTGCAACGGCGAATACCGCAGTCGATGCAACGATGAGCTGTATGAGATATACGACGGCATTGACATAGCTCAGCGAATTAAGAGACAGCGGCTAGGCTGGATGTCAGACGAATGGATAAAACTCTCCAGTTCTGAGTGTATTCGACGCAGTACCCGCCGGCGGAAGCAGAGGAAGACCTCTACTACATTGGAAAGACCAGGAGAAAAAGGACAAGGAAACAGCGAAAATTAAGAACAATTGTCTACCTCAATAATAAAGAAGAAGAAACTAAATGTTGATTGTGTTGCTTAAATCATGAACTCACTCTTTACATTCTACACACACACATATATATGTTGCGTTACCTATAACTTTTTGCCATAAATAGCATGTGGCAGGTAGCATTTATTGGCATTCACTTGGCATGCACATAAAGTTACAGTCGAACTGCAGTGCTTAAAGGATTTCCGATGGCATTAAATGCGTGCTGTGGCACACTAAAATATAGTACAAGCACGCAAAGGAAATCTTAGCATCATTCAATACGCGAATTACCTTGACGCTCATCAACTTTCACTAGATTAGCATTGTGCTGCTGTGTAATGCGCTGGCGGTGCATAAAATGCGTTTCGAGAGTTTTTGTGCTTGCTATGTGTGTGTCGTGGCGTATACGCAACCTCGTTTACCTTTCTTGCTTGGGTGYGAACTTTCTATATTAAGGTGAGTTTTGAACAAGACTGCACACTGCTCCCTTCTCAATTCGACATCGATATGCCCGATTTGTGTGTGTAAGCGAAAATTGACAGCAGCAGTTGGAAGTTATGACACTACTTTGAATGGCGCATTTCAACTTTGCACAAAAGGTAATGTCTTTTGTATTTGCTGCCGCTTGGCGAATGAGGGGCAGCGTTTCTGCAACACTGCAGTGACAATGAAGCGGGAAAAGAGCGCGTAAGAAAATGAGTGGTTGCGTCGAAATAAGTGCGCGAAATTGCCACCTTTGCCATTTGCTGCWGTTTTAATTTAATGAAACTCCAAATTAATTACGCTAATTAATTTTTACAACTCAAGTTTTTAGCGCAAATGACAAGGTAGTTAATTTCGCACGAATATTGCTTTGCTGGAGCGTAACATTTATTTTAAAATGTACTTAATAATTACACACCTGCAGACATATGAGATCTATGACTTTTCTAGCGTGTGGTAAACTGACTTAATATTAGGTTGTCAAAAAAGTCTTGCGGTATTTTCGCTAGTTGGCGCTGAGAGCGCGTAGTTCTAGTTTTATTCGTCGCATCGGTTCATGCTATACCGTTTTGGAAAGCTTATTTCACGCGCTAACACGTGTTTGATTGATTGTTGTTTCTTTTAAGTTGTTCGTGAGTTATAGCGTCGCAAACATGGAGCAAAATNCTAGTTGGCGCTGAGAGCGCGTAGTTCTAGTTTTATTCGTCGCATCGGGTCATGCTATACCTTTTTGGAAAGCTCATTTCACGCGCTAACACGTGTTTGTTTAATTGTCGTTTCTTTTAAGTCGTTCGTGAGCTATAGCTTCGCAAGCAAGGAGCAAAATAAAGAGAAAATACGGTATATTTTACAGTACTACTACGATAAAGGCAAAAATGCATCTTAAGCCGCCAATAAAATTTGTGCAGTTTATGGACCCGATACAGTTTGCATTTCCACCACACAACGATGGTTTCAACGTTTTCGTTCTGGTGTAGAGGTGGTCGAAGATGCGCCACGCTTCGGAAGGCCTGTCGTCGAAAATTGCGATAAAATCGCTGAGTTTGTCGAAAGAGATCGGCATAGTAGCAGCCGTAGCATCGGTCAAGAGCTGGATATGAGTCATCAAAAAAATTTTTTTGAACAATTGAAAATTGAAAAAAATTCAATAAAAATACCGCAAGACTTTTTTTTAAACAAACTATTAGTATAGCAGAATGTAACAGTTATACTCTTAGATAAGTTGAGTTTACGTATTACGACTGATATCCAACAGAAAGATCACACTTCTGTAGATATAAAAAAATGTTTACATGTTCTTTTTTAATTTTAGACCACAAGAGGTGCTAAAATGCATTCGTTGTATATAGGGATCGTCTTCTTAGGTGAGTGGTGTAGCCATTGAATTAACCCAACTTCTCAAAAAATGTTTTCGGCACAGGAACCGCTTTCGCATTACCTCAGGGCAAAGTTTTCAAGACGGACGTATTACAGAACATTTTCCATTTCCTCCTGCTTCCACGGTTTTTGATTCTGTTGCCAACATCAAGCTATTTRGCTCGTGTTCTATAGACTGGAATTCTCCGGTGCTGGAAAATTCGTGTCCCATTAACTCATTGACTCTCTCTCCACTCTCCTTTTCCCATAAAAGTTTTACGAAGCTCAGGAACCACTTTCGTATTACCTCAGGGTAAAGTTTTCAAGATGGACCTTTTACAGATCAGTTTCTACATCCGCTGGTTCCAGGATTGTCTATGATTTTATTGCCAACATTAAGCTGTTTGCTTCGTCTTGTATCAGTGGCACAACCTCAGCTTGGGAGAAAGTTTTATTGATAACGTTTATACAGTGAGCAGCTTACTCCAAAACAGACGCCGCTTACAGCCGCATCACCTGTTGGACAAACGCTTCAACCTTGTGCAACCCTTAAATCGAATAGCTCAGAGTGGCCACAACAAGCTCACTTTTTTACTCAAGCCGCGAACCTGTATTCCATACTGTTTGATTAAAGCATCACACTCAAAGTGGCTCAAGTTATCCAGGGTATTCGACGTGAGCGCTGGAGTAGGGATTGAGAATGATAGCTCAACTATGGTTGGATAACCAGAGTATTTGTGTTTCTTCATCGAAAACATACAGATCACACTATTGGTATGTGTTCGACCGGAGATATCAAGAGGCATTCTGCAATCGTACCGAGTTCTGCCACGTCTGAAGCTTCTTCCTCTACTTTTGACTAAATCCAGGCGACCATATCGGTTCTGCGTAGTTGATGATCGACCGACAACTTGCCTTGTATATTGCCAACAAAGTTTCTTTGTCTTTTACCAGCTGCTGTCGTCTAGCGACTTGACGATTTTGTTGCGGCTTTTCACTTTAGCACTGGCACTGAGCACAGGTTGTCATGTATAGCGCCTAAAATCTTGGAGTTGTTGACAGTCGGAATTTTAATGTCATCGACTGTGTTGTTAAATCCAGTCTGTACTCCCTTGTTTGGGTCATGAATATGATAGCTGTAAATTTAATGGAGAAAACTATCCGGCTGCTTACCGAAAGATCGGTGAGATAGTTATTTACTTTGGAATATATGTCGTTAATTACCTAGTTGAACTTCTGTCGTGAAATTTCGTTCGAGTTGTTAAATATGTGAATGTCCTGAACAGGACACTCTGTAAGGTCCTGCTTGGCGAGCTGAGTCGATTTAATGATTTATGTTAGTCTGTCGGTCCATCTGGCTATATATTCTGAAAATAGTTGAAGCTACTCATTTGTCGGAAGCGGAAATCTTCTGTATTTCACAAGTTACCTTCAAGGAATTTAACAGAGATTATGGTCCAAGTCAAGATATGAAATCCTTCTTTTAGAATTATGTTGAATTATTTTTTTTTTTAAGAGCCGGGGTATATTTTCCTTTCAACCTTCAATTTTCAACATTCAATCTATTCTTAAGCAACTTGAGTCCCCAACGAAACATTTGTTGTCACTTCGTCGAAATGGTACAGCAATAAAACTTAAATACCGTTACTCCTACTAATTGCAAAAACGATGAACGACTTAAATGAACGTTTTAAGTTAATCATTGCATAATGACAATGGAAATGAAAATCATAGCAAAAATCCYAGTGCAAATGCTGCAACACATTGCGGCAAATGTGTTTCATTAAGTTGCGTGCAATTGCATTTAGAATAAAGTAAAACTGTCAAAGCTGMAGCTGAATTAGTTGCCGCCACAAAACGGGGAATTGGTGATAAAATTTAACAAYGGAGTGTAAAATAAAACTGTGGCAGCGTTGCTTAGTCTTGGATGAGCAGGAGTCCGTATATTTTATGCAACCTTCGGCGAAATCTGCTCCGCCGTTCGTGATGCTGTGTAGTTGTAGCTTATTTGAAAACTTTGTTACTCACTTGCGAGCGTTCGCGCTCAGTCTAACTATCTGCTACTTTTATTAGTTGTCTCTTTAGTGTTCTTTGTTTAACCGTTAATCGACGTTATTTGCTTAATGAGTACAACGACTAAATGCTAATGGCAGGAAGAAGAGAGAGAGAGTGTGTAGGTCGAAATAGCTATTACTTATTTTACAATTTGTTGAGAGTGTGGGTGAAGAAAAGGTTTTACTGACCGTCTGTAACGCCATACATGGACCTACTGGTACTTAGTAATACCAGATACAGGTTCGGTGTAATTTGAGCTGGGAACTTTAAAAGCGGTATGGTATCTACTTTTGCTATTTCATCTAGTCTCTTCAATTTCGAGGCTTCTGGATATCTAAAACGAGTTCTAGATAATGCTGGATAGAAGCATATCTCATTAGACCCACAAGTTTCCGTCATTTCCTTTGAAGAACATGCGCTTAAAAAGGTTGCATGTTTGTCTTCGGCGTATGATCTTGGTGATCCTGCATGCTCCTAAGGCATTCTAGCGTTTGATCGCTCGGTCAGCCCTTTTGGACATTTCATAGTATATCGTTTTTCGTGATTTCCGTATTTCTAGTTMCCTAGCCTTTATGTTATTTCTTGCGTTGTTAGATTTCTTAGTCGGTTTTCGCAAAGTCTTTCGTCTAGAAGACCATTCCGGTAATATGGAAGCTTGAAATCTTCGAGCATTAAACTCCGGCTCCCACTCCACTAACCAGCCACCTGAAGGAGTTTCCGGATCTTTAATTTTGGCAAGCTGTAAGTGTATTAAATGTTCGGTTACACYCGAACTTAGCCCTTCCTTACTAGTTGTAGTACGATTTGTCYTTTGTTTCRAAATAGCMCTCAGTTTCGGCGATCACCATTTTCTTCGCATCGAGCAATCTTTTGWGGTCTGACAACAGATAATTGTCGCTGGGTGCCAGGTATGGAAAATACAGTGGATGCGAAAGCTATTCGAGACTCACTTTATGGAGTTTTGTTATAGTTTTCACTGACTTTTGACACGGTGCATTGTCTTGGGGAAACACCACTTTCTTTTATTTCAGTTTTTCGGCGATTCCGTCCTTCAAACGGTCCAATAACGTTATGTAATAATCGCTGTTGTTGGTTCTTCCCTTTTCTATTGAAATTATTCCATGCGCATCCCAAAATACAGAGGCATAACCTTCCCAGCCGACTRTTTCGTTCTCCCATGCTTTGTGGCGAGTTCATTGTGTGCGGTCCATTCAGACGACTGTCGATTGGACTTCAAACTAAAATGATGGAGTAATTTTTCATCCGCCGTTACATATCGACGCAAAAACTCGAGTTTATTACATTGAAACATCTCCAAACACCGCTCCGAATCATCAACTTCGCACAAAGCTTTCTCGAACCCACAAATTGGGAACACAAAGTCTTTTCATATTAGGTGTCGTTGCAGTCGTATATCTCCAGTGCCACCCATCACATTGTGTCATACCACATAGTGTTGAAAAGGTGAGATTTTTAGCTTCATTTAACCAAAACAAAAAAAATAATAATAATGTGGGGAAGTTGAAAAAAAGTTACAGCTGTTCAAAAATGAGTGAAAATWATGTTGAAATCCGCTATATTTTGAAATTTTTGTATAACAAAGGGAGTAATGCCACGTAAGCCACCAATAAAACTTGTGAAGTTTATGGAGACGATGCTGTATCAATTCGTGTACCATAACTTTGGTTCGTACGCTTTCRTTCTGGAAATTTCGATGTGAAAGATGAAAAGATTGACCAGGACCATCACAAAAGTAACATCGCTAAATAAATTATCACTCACCATCAAATGGGTTTGAACCCTTCAAAAAAGGCTGGCTACAAAAAGAAGCTTGATGTTTGGGTACCAAATTATTTTGTAATTGTAATTCTTTGCTGAAAAGAAATGAAATCGACCCATTTTTGAAACGAATGGTAACAATAATATGCGAAAAAGATCATGGTCCAAGCATGCCAAGGCCAGGATTGACACCTCGAAAGGTTATGCCGAGTGTTTGGTGGGATTGCAAAGGAATCATCCACTATGTGCTACTTTAGCCTGGTCGAACGATTGATTCTACATTTTACTGTCAACAATTGATGAGATTGAAGCAAGCAATCGAAAAAAACGGCCAGAACTGTTCAACAGAGAGTGCTTCGCCTTTCATCAGGACAACGCTAGACCACACACATCGTTGATGACTCGGTAAAAAATGGGAGAGCTTGAATGGAGTTTTGATGCATCCACCAAATAGTCTTGACCTTGCCCCATAAGACTGGCATTTCTTTCGGTCAATGTAGAACTCCCTTAATGGACTAAAGTTGACTTAAAGAGCAGCCTGTGAAAATTACTTGTCGCAGTCTTTCGCCGAGAAATTAGAAAAGATTTACGCTAATGAAATAATGTCTCTGGCGGAAAAAAGGTCGCCCAAAATGGTAAATATTTATTTATTTATTTATTAGTATAAATATAAAAATATAAGTTTAATTAGAAATACGAAAATACTTGTTCGACTACCCATTATTTAGCCCAAAATTAAGGAGAATAGCACATAACATTMATAGAAAACAATAATACTAATAGAGACAAACGACATTTACTAGAATTTTTTAAATTTATTATGCTTCACGTTGTTTGTCTATCAGCACGTTTACTGATTATTTCACACGTGACTAAATTTTATTCATCAAATCTAAACACTTTCGTTCTCTAAGTCAAATGAAGCGCGAAAATGTTCACTAATGAGCCTTGTGACAGAATTCTCCGAATATCGGCGATAAGCAATGACAATGATTAATGCCACTTGCTAGTTACTTTTCACTCAACAGTCTTTTGAAACCCTTAAATTGTCTTAAAAGCTATAAAAACGCACAGTTCCAYACCTAAAATCAGTTTCAACAGTTTATTTCCAACTTTTTTATACAAATTTCATATTTTATTTACAAAATGTTAAAACACGTTWTAGCCATATTCTTCCTCTGCTTTGTTACACAAAATCTGATCGCCGATAATGGCACACAGGGTTCAAATGAGGATTTAATATTTCCAAACTTCACCATTCAAGCTTTGGATGAATCCAAYAGCTATCGTGCTTTTCCAGGTCTACTACGTGATAAAACATTTGTTGTTGTGGCCTATATTAGGGCAAATTGGTTTAAAGCMCATGAGATTTGCGGTTATCAAGGACTATCATTGGCCAGCATAAATACGAAAGCGGAGAATGATTTGTTGGAGGAATATTTGTCGAATACGGGCAAGTCCTTTATAATATATGGTTCTCAGCAGTTAATTCATAGTTTACTCATAAGTCTTTCTATTATTACATGCAGGTCTCGCTTCCAACAATGAAGAATTTTGGCTATCCGGTTCAAAGCTTGCTGACAACAATCGTTGGGTTTGGTTAAGCATAGGTCGCCCTATTACCTATAATAGATGGGCGCTTGGTAAACCGTTTGAAATWCTACGTGACAGAAGTTGTTTGTCGCTTTTGGCGAATGGTCAGTGGAGTAATGATCGTTGCGATGCCGAAAAATATTTCATTTGCGAGACTCGTTGTCCACTGACTAGTTATGATACACCGATTTTTTTACAAAAGTAATATAGTGTTTGAAATTATTAAAATTTAATATTTTTATTGTTTAAACATCGTCTGTAATCTATGAAGTAAGTAATTAATAAAGTCGTTCGTTATAGATTTTTCAGTTTAATAAATAAGTTTGTTATATATAATATATTATTGGTGGGCAGGTGAAGTTATATGCCGATTTCGACAACTTTTTTTGCGTTTTTCAGTTTGCTTCACTTTCCAGCATGACAAATGATTAAATATTCCGCGGTCAACCAGGTCTTCTAGGGTGATGTGTTCCCATTGCATTCAAGGAATGTTTATTCAGCGTTGTCCTCTGTCGCGTCGTTGTATAAGCATGCCGCCTCTTCCACTTTTCCCGTTCTGTGGAGGAACTTTTTGAAGTATCCGTGACCGGACAACAGCTGGGTTGTGTAAAAGTCGACTTCTCCAAATTTACGGCTTRTCCAAGAGTTTATGTTTTTTATTAGTGGCCGTCCATCTGACGCGACTATCAYCCTYCCATCTTCGTTGCCATGTTGTTATTGTATYTTTCCTYATTTGTTGTATTGCGCTCCTRTTTTTATCGGATGATTTCTTTGGCTCCCACAGCGTTTACCGTTCGTATGCCAAAAGGTTAGTCGGCRATCCAGTCTTATGCCTTCTGTGTCCTAAGCATATCCATAGTCGTTTACATACTTATATCGAGGAGTATGTGCTTATTTGTTAGCAGTAGTAGCTCTGTTTTTTCCGTAGCGTGCTGGACGTTGTGTGAGCTGAGCCATGCTCGCGTCCGACCTAATTAATCAATTAGGTACGATTCCTCTGGCATTTCAAGTTTTAGTATGGCGTCATAGGCTGATGTTCTATAAAATTGGGCTTTGAATTGATCCTTCTGCTGCTAGGTTGTATAGCAGTCCTCCAACTTCGTTGATAGCTGCTTCGAGTTTGGGTTTAAGTAGCCTTTTTATAGAGCTTTCTCGCTATGTCAAGCATACAGACTTAACGGTATGCTGATGGCAAGTTGGGAACTCAGTAGAGTAGATTCGACGGAGAATGATGATACGCCAGAATATTAAAGTTATGCTCCCAAATATTAGGTTGTCAAAAAAAAAAATGGCGGTATTTTCGCTAGTTGGCGCTGAGAGCGCGTAGTTCTWGTTTTATTCGTCGCATCGGTTCATGCTATACCGTTTTGGAAAGCTTATTTCACGCGCTAACACGTGTTTGATTGATTGTCGTTTCTTTTAAGTTGTTCGTGAGTTATAGCGTCGCAAACATGGAGCAAAATAAAGAGAAAATACGGCATATTTTACAGTACTACTACCAAAGAGACAAAAATGCATCTCAAGCCGACAATAAAATTTGTGCAGTTTATGAACACGACACAGTTTCCATTTCCACCACACAAGGATGGTTTCAACGTTTTCGTTCTGGTGTAGAGGTGGTCGAAGATGCGCCACGCTCCGGAAGGCCTGTGTCGAAAATCGCGATAAAATCATTGAATTGGTCGAAAGAGACCGGCATAGTAGCAGCCGTAGCATCGGTCAAGAGCTGGGCATGAATCATCAAAAAAAATGTTATCAACAATTGAAAATTCAATAAAAATACCGCAAGACTTTTTTGACAACCTATTATATTGGGCTTCTTGATAGCACAATGGGACTAAAGGTGGCCTAAGCATGGCCGAGTACGGTTTGGCGCTTCTGCGCTCCTTTTTTTCAACCAAACTTATATGACTAACTCTACTAATGATGTCGTAAGGACACTCGCCTTTAAAAATTTCACCACATTTCGCAAAATTGTGTCGCACAACTAAGTCGACTACCGAAATCTGTGAATGCAGCGTTAAGTATGCGTTAAGTTTTCACTTACTTTTAAGTGAGCGTCAAATGTTGTTTGCATCTCCTTGTTTTGTGTGTTTAATGCTCTTGTCAAGTAATGGATAGTAAAGGACAGCGAGTAGAAGTAAGTAAGTTTAAGTGAAAACGTTTTAAGCGCAACTAAATATTGTCGCCTAAAATGATAATACAAAAAATAATGTAGCATCACTTTTTATACGTTTCATATTGAAAAAAATTTAAGTTTTTTTATAAAATGCTTATGTATGGGTTATATATGACAGCGGAAGCTCAACATTTTATAATTCATATATGTAATATACAATTGAATAACTGAAAATCCTTGAGACCGACTGTCATGTAAGTGTGGATACAAGATGAGGCTCGAAACAGGTTTTTCACATGAGTTGGCCCAAAATCACTCATSAACCGAATTTCGTTACAATATTGCTCCAACGACCAAAGTTTTAATGCGGATCTATGCTGTCACCAAACCATTCTGGAAGTTGGGTAAGAAACTTCTTATCATTCATCTTATGTCGGAGCATGACACCAAGTRATTATTACCTGCTTCTGTTTAGGTCGAATCATTTTTAATTTCGTTTCAGCAGAAGCTTGASAAAATCGCCTGTTTTTAGTCAATAGAGATGAGATGATTTCTATGAGAGCTATATTAATAACAGGTTGTCGAAACATATCTACAAGCTAACTTGATCCGATTAAATGGTCTTAAAATGCATGATTCATGTATCATTAATTTAATATATTTTCTCACTTTAAGAACTCTCCGGCGCTATCAGTTTTAATTATTTATCTCCCCTCAGTCCATTCTGATATTCTTTCTCGTTTTAATTAATTTATGGAAACTTTGTCGTCATTTGGTGTGCATTAATTTTTTTCCTCTCTTATGCTTTATCCTTGAATAAATCTTCATCCCTTTGTGTCAGCCAGCATTTAGGGTGCGCTCCCTAATGCGTCTCAATGCATTTCATTGACTTCAGCCAATAGCGTTGCATTCTGCTTTATTCCTAACTGCGTACTATGTTTTTGCTATGCAATAAGTATGTATGCAGAAATTTGAGTGTAGATAGCTGTGGTGTCTTCAAAGTACAGGAARTCAACATTTCATTAACATAGTACCAATTCAAGCTTTCAACACGAAAGGACCGTCTTGCTAAAATTAAAAAAAAAAACCTTAGAGAAACTATTTTCAAGCAATTCATAATATAAAAACAATATATTGTGTTCTCTAATATCATTCATTATAAAAAAACGATACCGAACATATGATCGACCGATTTGAATATTTTTTGGTGCATTGTGAGGAGTAATACTACAATTATAAGAGGTTTGGTAAAGCTAATAGTTATATTGACTTAGGCTAAAAGTTCGATGCTAACATGGATCTCACTTGGAAAGCCAAGACTGTTAGCACCTGTATAATATGACCCGATTATATCAYAAATTTATGTCGATTATAGCTTCTAGTTCGCCGAAAATATAGGTAAGGTTGCCGAAATGCTGTGCCAGTATATTTCTACCTCACCCTTCTCCATACAACTTTTAAGAGTATTGTCCGACACAATTATTAGGCCTAACGCAWGAATGCCTATTGAACAGTGACCAGAAAGAAACCCCTACGATTGCGGGAAGATGAATTTTGTTAAAGGCAAGAGATCTTTGTTATATTCCAGGCCAAAAGGATGTCGGAGTCAGATAGAGGCTATTTTTTCGAATAAAGCCTACTAAGCGCACGCAAGGTTCATTGGCTAAGTGCTAGAACGAAAAAAGTTATTGCAAAGGTGCCCCTCTGGGCAGCCCATCGTTTTTGTAGTTGCCAGTGATTCCGCTATGACTAAGCAACCAAATGAATTTGTTGATGAAGTTTACGGAACCGGAACGGACCTTGAGTTTTCCGGCCAAAAACTGTTAACTCGGCAGCKTTCTTCTAAATTACTTCTGCCGTTACAATAACGAGGACAGATACTCCTTCACTAGCTTTGARCAATTAGCGAACTCATCGCAATGTTGCCGCTCAACTGATGGAGTGATTGTCACGAGCAATTGTTTTTGATTGGTACAAATTATTCGAAGAGGGTCGARAACGCGTTGACGACGAACCACGTCCAGGACGAAAATCAACATAAACTGATGATCAACACGTCAATAAAATAAAGGAATTAGTCCTGTGGATGGACGAGTAACAGTCAGAGATTTTACTTCCATTGTTGGAATATCGGAAAGATCAATGAAAAACATTTTGAAATGGCATAAGAAAAGTGAAAGTACGATGAGTTCAAAAATCTCTCGTTAAAGTCAGCGAAACAATGCTTTCCGAATACCAGGATGTCATGAAACGTATTCTCACTGGCGGTGAGTCTTGGATCTATGCTTGCGACCCGGAAACAGACGATCAATCGACCGAATATCGTGACAAAGGTGAGGCAGAGCCGAAAAACCTACGTCAAAGCAGGTCAAAAGTCAAGATTATGTTGACAGTTTTATTCAATTATCGAGCTGTGGTACACTCAGAACTCCTTCCAACCGGCCAAACCGTCAACAAGGAATACTATTTGAGTGTCGTTTACGCGAAGATATTAGAAAAAACAGGTCGGAATTATGGATCTACAACTCTTTGTTTTTGCACCTTCGCTTAAAAGTGGTTGCCGCCTTTGAAAAAAAAGTTAAATTGAGCGTTAAAAAAATCGCAATTTGTTGAAATAAAAATAAATTTATTCAAAAATCCGTCTTATGTTAGATATGAACAATAATTGTATATACTAAATTAATACTAATAAGAAATTATAACAAAATAAAACAAAAATTATTGTACAATTAAAATATTATATAACTAGAGCGTAGTGCGTATAAATTTATCAAATGAATGTTGAAAGCGCGTTTATAAATAATTGCGAACGATGCTTAAATATTTATATGCAGATAATGAGTATTTCTCAGAGACAGCAAACAGAGAGTTTACTGCTAACGCAAGCTGTTGTCAGTTGTATTTAGTGACAGAAAATGTTTAAAATATTTTTTATTTTACAAAGTGTTCGWTT
Source organism: Bactrocera latifrons (assembly GCF_001853355.1). Taxonomy (NCBI): domain Eukaryota; kingdom Metazoa; phylum Arthropoda; class Insecta; order Diptera; family Tephritidae; genus Bactrocera; species Bactrocera latifrons. The sequence goes on along the minus strand of NW_017535986.1, from coordinate 113,185 downwards.
TAGTTATTTCATTTCACTATATGATTTCGAAATTAAAATGGAAGTGCGTGGAAAAGTATCGAAATGAAATATTTCTTGGAAAAGGTTAATAAAARTAGAAGGAAATTAAATAAATATAGCTTTTAGAGTATAGTTTTTTATATTTTTCGCTTGATGGGCAGAACAGGCAGAAAAATAAAGAAAGAGAGGAAAAGTTAGAAACAAAGAAAAAAGTAGGTGAGAAAGGAGCAAACTTTTCTAGGTTAGAATTCAGAGGTTTTCTAGGTTATAACTATTGATAAGACTTCGAATTATAA
>NW_017535986.1:107154-112549 GCF_001853355.1 Bactrocera latifrons | reverse complement strand
AAAAATAGTATAAAAAATAAACCAACACAACACTAGATTTATAAAAAACCACAATGAGCTTTTTTCATACATAAAATGTCCAGTTCGTTACTGGCACGGTGCATAGTTCAATGAAGTGCAAAAGAGGTTTGTGTCCTCGCTACATTTATTGCGTTTACAAAAGCGCTACTCTTATGCGCGCGCTCTTTTCCCTTTTTCACTCTCTCTCCATCASTACGATCATTTGTAGTAAGCGCCGCCATATTGGTATGTTGGTGGATGCTGCACATTGTTGGGATAGTACAAATTGTGATGCGATGAGGAGCGCATTGGCGGGTGTGGGCGGTAAGCATTGACGGCGGCGGCGGCTGATGAGGAGGAGTTAGCATGCCCGGGCGCATAAGCCGCGCTATCGTCGCGTGTATTGTTGTTGGCATAACGACGTGCGTAACGCTCTTCAATGTTGGATGGCGGCCAACGTTGATAATGACGTGTTGAATCCTCCGACGAGCGTCGACGATGGTAACGTTTCACGGCTGGAGTCGTTGTGGCTGTTGGCGCGCTCATGCGCTGATGATAGCTACTGTCGTCGCCGCTACCAGCGCTCTGTGGCGTATTTGTGACTGCTGTCGCGGCATTTATGGCGGGCCGATACTTGCGTCGCGAACGTTCGTCTAGCGATGATGTGGGCGTGTARTGTGCGGCGGCAGGAGTGTCGATCACATCTTCACCGTGTGTGGGGTGACGGCGTTGCATGTGCATAAAGTCGGCCGCGAAGTTGTCGTAGGCGCGCAAACCGATCACGCTACGTTTGCGCTGCTCTTGCTCGTCTTCGAGACGCGCACGCCACTCTTGTGCGGTTACTTGTTGACCGTAGAGATCGGCGCTGGGCTGGAATTGTGATTGCGAGTTGGTGTAGAGATTGTGGTAGGATGAGCGACGCCAGCCCTCTTCATAACGGCGGCGTGTGTGTTCGTCTTCGASCGCTTGACGGCGTTGTGAACGACTGGAGCTGGACTCAGAGGAGTCCTCACCAGATGTGCCGATACCCAAATCCTTTTCGTCGCCGTAAGCTTTATAGGGCGCACCCAGAAAACCTTTGCCGGTGCTATAAGGCATGGGTAGGCCTAAAGGTGTATGCTGTTGCAAGTAGTATGAACTCAATTTGTCCATAGTAGAGAGCTTCATGGGACTTTCCACGTCGGTAATTTCATCATTATCGTCACCCACATCTGTGCCAGACCAAGTTTGCCAAGAGCCGGGTCCGAATAGTGACAACAGCACGGGCAGCAGGAAGAGTCCATGCATTGCACCGAAGAATATCACGAGGAATACCATTTTGAAGAAAACTAGGAAGATGTAGCTCTGCGCCAGCAATAGCGCTATAATRCCAAGTATGGTGGAGGTGGAACCTTGCACGATTGGCAAGCCGAGTGAGTGTAGYGCTTCGCGWACGCGCGCCTTAGGGCTGCGCTTCTTCGACGACATGTAAGTGTAACAAATGTGTGCGGTAAAGTCTACTGARAAGCCAATGCACATAATTAGATTGATCATAGAAATCGAATCGAGATTCACATCCCACAAAGCCATGTAGCCAGCAACGCCCAACTCAATCGAAATGATCGAAAAGGCCACCCACAGCGAGCATAGTATGTTCGGTATAAAGATGAATGATATGATCATCATTATGAGCGCACCAACGATCATTGACTGTATCGAAGTCGGACGCACAAGCTCAAATTGATCGAAGAACACGAAATACGGATGGAATATTGAGGCGTTCAGCGGCGAATCTTTACAAATCTTGCGCAAATCACGCACCATCTCCTTCTCGTGATTCGTATCGGTGATATTTACGGCTTGTATGAGAAAACGTGAAGCGATAATGCGCGTCTCATCTTCATTGAATTTGACATCGAGCGAAAATGGATTGCCGGGGAAAAGCCAATGYTCCTTGACAGCRTCAATAAACGATTGCTCATCATCGATGGTCAAATTGAGATAGTCATTRTTGCGATCGACAAACGAACGGAACGAACGTATCCACGATTCGGTATATAGCGATGAGGTGACATACGATGTGTTCTCAAGTGTGCGTGTCAGCTCCTCGATTTGATCTAGCACAATGGGATCGGAATAGTTCAGATCGCCAGTGATGATCACCTGTTTAGCATATAAGTTAGTGTATTAGTGGTTGTGAAAGGTTTTTACGATAGAAATTTGTATATACCTGCATGCGATATGGAAACTCGCGATAATACTCATCCTCACGATCGAAAAACTCCACAGAGTAGGAATCAGCCTTTGATAGTTTACGACGCTCCAAACCCTCTTTAATCTGTGTGAGTCCATAACAAGCGCCAGCTAGATAGGTTGCAAATATCAGTATRATTAGCATTTTGCACCATTTATTGTTAATCACAGCGGCCAGATGATCCTTGAAAAATGCCATAAACATGTGATCTTTGTTGTCGATGGGATTGTCGGGATCGTCGCGATTGATGCCGCCCGCCATGATGGCTTTGTACAAGAAGTTGCGTTTTTCTGTGAAAAATAAAMWTTTTTTATTYAAATGYTATTTAAATGTTRACGAAAAKAAATATAAAYATATGTATGTATGTTAGCCACAAGAAATCTTCAAAAGTTGTAGTCCGATTTTTGCGACCATTGCAAAAGAAACATATGACTAAAAGAATCGTAGAAGTAGGCAAAATCCATTGCTATCGTTAAATTTATACTATAACGTTGCCTACATTTAGGGTGCTCTTCTTAGAAAAGGTAGATATTTAACTGCTAGATAAGTTTATCTATTAGTAAAGCATATTTTAGAAGTTCGTTTAAAAGAAATATATATGTATACTTGTAAAGCTAATATTATCTAAGTGAATTTAAAACGTTGCCTACATTTAGGATAATATTAAGTTGAACTCAAATTGTTTAAAAAATGCYTGAAAATGTATTCTTAGTTAAACATAGTTCAAAAATAAGTATGAAAATTAATTTATAAGACCTTAAAGTCCGAACAAATAGTGAACATTTTATTGCTCAGCGTTTTTTTCATAACAGAGCGCCATCATCGCTATCGGACTTCAATGTGCGCTTTATGATAGATTACTGCAATTTTCTTAACCGTAATTATTTATGTTGTATTACTTTTGTCTTTCCATTACAAAGCATGTCTAACATTGACCTAGAAAAAGCGCCTATGCCACAGCGAGTGCGCAGAATTCAGTATTCCACGGCAATGTCTACTGTAGCAAAGCTTACGAACCGACGATGATTGCTGCTCTAATAATGTTAYTAGTTACTTGCTTTTGCTTTTGTTTTTGTGTTTCTAGAGCACAGGTGCATTACGCATATGAATTCCCACCTTTTCGCTCGTGTAATATTGTTTCATCGAGTTGCCTTTATTAGCCGACATCTTCGACTTTCAAGTTCACTAGGCTTTTGTCTAAATAAAACAACGAATCAGTTTATTATGTTGAGTTTAATAGAGTTGGAAGCCGTTCACTATGACGGAGAGTGTATTGAAATGTAGTAAGTAGTGGATTGTTTGGCTGGAGCTCGTCAATACAATTTGGTAGAAATAATGTGTTCTTATGCTGGGAAAGTACAAGTGACTTGGAATGAAGGTTTGCTTTTGTGGGAACAAATTTAATATATAAATTAATATTTCCCAACACAAATATAATATATTTGAAAAAAAAAAGTTGAGAACTTTTTTGGAGATAAGAAATATCTTGAGAGACTCGATAATTACTCGTTATACTATGTTAGGTTATAATTCTTAACTGATTGCTCAGTGGTAGTTCTAACTGGCGTTCTAAGCTGTCCATGTAGTTCCCTTTTAAGATCGACCTCATAACCTAACCTAACCTACATTAGTATATCGGTTACCAGTTGCATTAGCGTTTTTAAAGAATATGAACTAAAATGCTGCAATACTTTCTTCTTGAATGTTCCATCATTTCCAGATCAGGACTGAAACAACTGTCCCGCTGTGCTGGTGGGAATATATACATAGATCAGTTTTGATCCTATGCAATACCAGATAGCACTAGTCATCTTTTAGAATACCCGCGCTTGACGATCCTTGACGATCGATACCTCTTCCAGTGTATCATGTCGTGGGCACAACAGATGCTTACAGCGTAGTCTTGTCAAGAGAGATGCTTAATAGTTTCCCTAATGCCTTGTTCTACACATTTCCTGCMGTCTTATCGATCTGTCCACTAAATAGTGACAACTTAGTATTCCAATATGTTTCTACAGACTCTTCTGTCTAGTGCCAATAGGAATTTTGTGTACTTCCGATCTACCGTTTTTCAAATAACTTTTGCAGTTTTGCACTCAGATAGTCGTTCAATTGGGGTTTGATTTTCTTTACCATACTTCTGTCTATATCGTCGTACAGATAATTCTGAGATCTCATTGCTCTCGATGMATTTGTGGCCTGGCACCCAGTAGAAGTGAAGTTGCTTGCTTTTACTGCTGCCCTACTTCACAAGACACTTCTGGCCGATAAGCGATACGAGCTTACTGCCTTGATTGCTGTTTAGCTGTCTACGTAGATGTTCACTCTGGAACTGCATGCAAGTGCATTAGAGGCCAGCTCCGCGGCTTTCGCAATAGCAAAGACCTCAGCTTGAAACATATTGCTGTGGTTGTTTACTTTGAACCTTCTTTCCCAGCTGAAAAGTGGGATCATGTGGTCGGTGTTTGCCCATCCGTTATATAGTCATTTTGTGGTTTCTTGTAAATACAAGCAGAGTCGTTTTCTCTAGGTACAACCCAAAACCCGCTTGCAATGCCTAGTTCTGAACTGTGTTGAGAGTGGTKGTCATAATACTGCTAATGGTCTGTAGACACCTGCCCATTATTAAGATGGCAATGTCGTCTGCATATGCMMCTATTTTAGGAGATAGCACTSCACCTTAGGGAGTACYTCAACAGACTTCCTTGATCCTTTTAGCGTCGTTCCTTGCTTCTCTTACCCGTCTAGAGGTCAAAATCCTACCGATCTAGCTTTGTAGTATACCAGGATCAAGAATTATTGACTGGATATCATTCAGAACCGCATCCGTAGAGATGTTGTTGAATGCTCCAAGAGCGTATTCCTTATATTCAAGAGCCCTTTCGATATTAAATGGAAGTGTATGGAGTGCAGTGTCTATTGATCTGCTTTTCGCTCAAGTGTGCTGCGACTTTTACAAGTTTCTAGGATGTGCTACGGCCTTAATGTGCGCGGCCAAGATTTTCCCTAATGTTCCCAGCAGGAATCAAGTTAAGCTTAAAGGCATAAACTCTTTTGAGTAGGTTGGGTTGTTTCTACCTGCCTTATATGAATCTATGAAACGAAATATTTTTCAAGAAGTTGGACGCGGGATTTGAATTTTATTATCTGATAATAAAAAAA
>NW_017535986.1:98983-106194 GCF_001853355.1 Bactrocera latifrons | reverse complement strand
ACAATTAAGGGCTCATATTTGGAGAGATGTTCTTTGAGATGCCCAAGAACCTATTTTGAAGAGCACTAAGACACAATTTTTTTTTGTTTTGACCAACGCTAATATACATAAATAATAATTAACATTTTGAGAGCATAATTATAAAATTAAAGTTTAACTGAAACATAACCGATATTTTTACTATAAGAAGTATCCTGATGGTAACCAGAAGACAGGTTATAAAGTAATTTCGTGTAAAAACAATGTTCGCATAATTTTCTATCTGACAACTAAAACCTCTTTCAATATGTGCTCTACTTGATTATGCGCGCCTATTTGATTTATGCTAGTTGCTTGTTCGATTCACCATTTTGAAAATTTGCGCCAATCTAAAAACTTGTTATGTTTTATTTTATTTTTACGAAAGTAGAGCTTATCATTTCAACCAAAGTGTCTTTTTACACAAAACTCAACTCAACAGTAGCTGAAATCATTCCATCAAATGACAGCCGATTGCTACTTGTTCGGTTGTTATGTGTGATTATTAGGGGCTGCGCGGCAAACACAGACAACACAAGCACGCTCATAAAAGACAGCAGAAAATTGGAAGTCACAAAGCACAAAAAAAAAAAAAAACTGCAAAGACACAAAAGACTCAAAGGCAAAGTCCAAGAAACAAAAGAGTTAAACGGCAAACCATAGACTTTGAATGCAGTTAGCGTACGCCGTCGGCCGTCCGCCATCTGCTGTCAGCCAACCAAGCCACGCAAAGTCAAAGAAAACAACGTGTGAATGCAGGTTAAGTAAATAAAAGAAAGACACTCAAAAAGAGTTGAACTAAAAAGAAACAAAGTGAAGCAATAAAGAGCACGTAGAGTAAAGGAAAATAAAAGTGATGTTAGCCGACGCAATGACAGTCTGCCGAAGCGAGAATTTAATGAAGCGTGAAAATGGCGAAAACATGGCTCGCAAACACAACTATTGCCGGCGCTGCGGTAATGAACGGAAATAAATATTTGTTGTATGTACTTGTAAAATGTATACAGCAACAAATATTTTTGTGTGTTACCTATGCCGACATGACATTACATACAAATATACATATATACAAACTCACGTAATATGATTTGTGAAAGTTGTGGGCCAAAGCCGCCAAATTGWAGGTACGACGTGCATGTCGCAGCCAATTGGCAACAACAAGAAAGCAATTTACGACAGTAGGAACAATAGTAACTAACAAAGCAAGCATATATTTTTTATAATTCAGAGGAAAAAAAATGGACTCACCTTTTATGGCCACGGACATTGCCTGCACTTTACAGCCGAAGATCGCGTGCAAGTTGTGTCGCTCCCTGTAGCCCGATATCGCCATGCAGGCGGCGAAGAAAGTGATGTGCCATACGAAAGTGAAGACAACAGCGAATACCGAATAGGTGCAGAAAATCTGCACCGAACGGAACGGACTAATGATGCCAATCCAAAATGAGAACAGATCGGTGAGCGATGTAATTGTTATGGAGACGGCGGCTTCAGACATCATGTGGCCCATACGTTCGGCTACGGGCATTTTGGCGGGTGTGCGCCGCCAGCCGGCCAACATCACGAATGTGTCGTCAATGCCGATGCCTTGTAGAGTGCGAGGGGGCGAGCAAACAAAATTTAATATTTGTAAGTATCCATATATACATAAGCATGTATATTTCCATCTGTGTTTGGTCACAAATTTTATGCGTATACTCACCTATCATTAGGAAGGGCGCTGCCAAATTGATACCGATAAATTCAATGCCACAATACATGGCCAGACCGAAGGCCGCACAAGTGGCCATGATTGCTGATATGTTGCCCATTAAACCAAGCCATGGTTTGGAGCGCACRGCGTCGCCCATCATGCACGTGATGACGCTGTAGTACACATAAATAGTAACGAAATGAAAAATAAGTCAGAAATTTTAAGTGTGGAAGAAGTTGTAATATGTTTAGAAAATGGTTACCATGAAAACCATTAATAAACCATTAATAACTATTCACATTGATAATAGTCTACATCGGAAGTGTGAGTGAAAAAAATTGAAATAGATAGTAAGAATAGTATATAAGCAACTGTTCTCACTTACCAAACATTGAATTTTCAGTTGGAATAAGTTGTAATGTGCTTATAAARCGGTGAACATTAAAATCTTGCATCAAAATTGTAAGCTGAGCTGGGAACAGTTTTATTAACATTTATTCACATTGATAAACGTGTGTATATATTATTTTTTAAACAAAACAGCAATATATAAATGTTAATAATAAAGTGTTCTCACTTCCTAAAACCTAAAATTTCTTGTTTTACTCAATTCGTTTAAAACTAAAATATTGCTTCTAAACTAATAAACTAGGCTGGGTACAGTTATATTAGTACCTACTCGCATTGATTAAAGTCTTTMTATGACTTGCGATTGCAAAAAAGTGAAATAAACATTGAGCAACAACCAGTTTATAATAAGCTGTTTCCACCCCACAAAACTTCTTTTCCTTTAACTGTACATTAAAGTTTGTCTATGACTTGCGATTGCAAAAAAGTKAAATAAACATTGAGTGAAGTTTATAAAAAACTGTTCCCACTCCACAAAACTTCTTTACCTTTAACTATAACTTACCTAAATAGCGCCATTAACGCAAATGTTGAGCTAAAATATGGCACTACGGTACGCGTATTCTTCTCCAACTCATGATCCAAAGTGCGCGAGGCGAAGTATGAGACTGATATGTGTTTGAAGAGACCTGAGTTTTCCGCTTTTCCCACAACTTTCAGGAAAGTCTCTTCCCATTCGGCACCTCTGCGTGAGGAGAAATAAAAGATATACATACATATGTATATATATATTTAATGTTGTATATGAACTTAGATAAAACAATAACCCACTTTGCGTCTTGCCGTTTAGTGTCCGCAGTCACAAAATAAACTAACTGTATCGCCGGTACGCTAATAATTATATTATCCTCCGTCAATTTTGTGCCGCCAAAGAAGACTGGAAAGGCGTGCGCATCCCACGTGACCGGATTAAACATAATTGGRAAAGTGAGATTCAGTTCGCCGGATTCAATCTAAAGAATATGTTGYAATTTTAGTTTAAGTAAATTTTTTGGAGAATTTAAGTAATTTATCTCGATTTGAAGGTCCCTTACATCGTCCATTATGAAATCTAAATTCAATATATCATTCTGAAAGCATTCATTCTCCCAGCGCGCACATGCATCCTTGTATGTGAATATTTCACCTTCATATTCGACTGTTGCATTCTGTATGAGATCGTCCAGATGTCGCAATTCTTGGAAGGTCTCACGGCGCAACATATTATCGTTGCCATCTTTGGGTATAACAATGACACGTCCGAAACGACCTGTAAAAATATAGAAAATTTATAATATCGCTAATGTCGTCTTAATTCAATAAATAAGAATATAGGATATAGTATAAGGGCACTTACATATGTACATATGTGATTTATATGTATTTACTTGCAAGAGCAAAACTTAAGCAATAGAAAACTAATTTTCAATTTTCTTAAAGCTCTTGCCACTTGTAAATTGAGTATAGATTGCTTTTTGTCAACCAATTTACATAATTAATAAAAGACTGTCAACATTTTTGGCGGGAACAGTTTTCTTAAAAGTGTTCTCACTAGAGAAATTCACGCTGGTATATACAAAACTTATTTGTGAACACATCTAGTTGTTGACAGCGCAACAGAAAGCTCGTTTGCCTTAGGATTACTTTTTTGAAACTCTTCCCACTTACAATTTATATTAAACGTTTATTTTTAGAATTTTAATAACAAAATACATACGAAGTTGAGAAAATATTTGGTGGGAACAGTTTTATTAAAAGTGTTCTCAGTAGAAAATTACATGCAAGTATTTAATATAACAAGTTTTTCAATAAGTTGGCAATATTCTTATACAAGTTTGTACTTAAACTAATATATTAGTATTACTATTGGCTTGCAATAAGATGTCTTCGACGGAAAAACCGCTCTGAAAGGTCACTTTGCAACGCTTTCAACSCAAAAAAAGTGTCCAACACACAATCACAGCTGTGGTTATTTTTATTAAGACCGTTTTGTAAACAAACCAAAAATTAAAMAATTGTGCGCTTCAAATCTAACGACTACAAATAAATTTGAATTGAAAACAATTCTATGCTGCGTTGAACGACCAAATTGAACTCTATACAATGGCACGAACACCAATTGCGACGTGACAATAATTTCAAATTGCATTAACACACTGCTACGCTGTGAACGCCAAAAGCAATTACATGCTCGCACATAATTTTTTTGAGCGGGAATAGTTAGGAGCGCAAGCTCTATAAAATTTGCGAATGCGTGTCTAAGGTCTGGGAGTGAATGGTGGGATGTGCTGTAAAAATATTTTCTCATTWAATTTTGCTGCAGWTTGCTTTGATAAATAAGYGCACTAACATTTGATTACGAATTATTCAAGTGTAAGTATATTTTTTAAAATATGGGGTAATCACTCTCCACCCCCGGGTTTAGTCGCTTAATATAATGTCTTTGAGGCAATTCAAGTTCGTATATAATGTAAAGAATTTATAATGTCAATTGGAGCGCTCTTCCATTTTTAGTTGCCCCTCGGCTTACGTGTCTAAAGACATTTCGATATTAACACAATTTTTTTTTTTAATTAATATTAAAATTATATTTTTGATTTASTGAATGAGTCGCTAGGCAATTCTATACTTGTTAATGAGGAGCTGTTKTAGTWRMGCATTTTTATTGRTTTTAATGCATAGAAATATATATATATAGATTTACGGTGCAATGAAATTTCGAAATTTGATTTTCGAATATTGGCTGTAGGATAATAATATTACAAAGAATTATAAACATTTTTATTCGAATTTGAAGAAAATTGGTTTTCGAACTTTCAAAAAAATTATTAAAATTCTCTGTAAATCTCTGGTTTAGTGTTGCATGTCCTAAATCGTTTCTAGGAAATTAAAGAAAAAATTAATTTTTATTGGAACTTCAAGGAAATAAGTTTTCCAACAGTAAAAAAATGTATCAAAATTTCCTAAAACTCTATTATTGTTACTGGGGTCCTAAATAGATTCTAGAAAAGTAAAAAAACGAATTTTGATTCCAACTTGAAGTAAATGTGTTTTCGAACTTTCAAAAATATTTATTAAAATTTCTGTTTTTGTCACGTCTTCTAAATATATTCTAGAAAGGTAAAAAAAAACTAGAATTTCTATTCGAAGTTGAAGACTATAAGTTTCGAACTGCCAAACATATTTCTTAAGTTTTCCTAAATCTCTGTTCTTGTTTCTGGGGTCCTAATTGGATTGTAGGAAAGTAAAAAAAAATCGAATTTTGATTCGAACTTAGGGAAAAAATTTTTCGAACTTAAAAAAATTATTAAAATTTCCTAAATCCCTCTTTTAGTGSCACGTGTTCTAAGTTCATTCTATGAAATTAAAAAAATCTACTTTTGATTTGAACTTTAAGAAAATAAGTTTTCGAACTGTCAAAAAATGTATAAAAAATTTTCAAATCTCTGTTCTTGCTCCTTGGATCCTAAATGAATTCTAAGTAAGTAAAAAAATTCGAAATTTAATTCGAACTTGAAGAAAATAGATTTTCGAACTGTCAAAAAAATTTTCAAAATTCTCTAAATCTCTGTTATTGATTTTAGGGTTCTAATGGCATTCTAGAAAAGCAAGAAAATATCGAATTTCGATTCGAAATTGAAGGAAATATGCTTTCGAACTGTTGAGAATAATTATCAAAATTTTCTAAAACCCTTTTCAACGTCACGTGTTCTAAACGGTTTTTAGGAAAAGATAGAATTTTGTTTCGAACTTGGAGAAAATAAACTTTCGAACTGCTATATGCATTTATACAACAATTTTTAAGATATTAATAACTCATCAGCAACCATCTCACTTATTACTACATGTATTTATATAGTTCTCTGAKCTCTTATTATAACCGCTTCCCACGCTAAATAACAAAAGACCATTCACTAAAGAATACCATTAATATTACATTTATGATATTTTTATTGCTGAAGAAAGCCTGCTTTATAGCATAATTTTCGCACATATTGATATGCAAGCTTTGTATGCCGAGTAAAAGCGCTTTCAATCAGCAGTCGACACCCATTCACATTACACCAATGAAAGTGGCAAAGTGGCACGATAACACCGTTGTGCGATGAATCAAGAAATTTAGAGGAAAATGTAATATTACTCACAGGCTAGTTGAGGCAGATTGCAAGACGAGTCCGCCAAATAAATTTCACTTTAGAATTAAATACTATGTCTGCACTCCAATTATTATATTAAATAATGTGCAACAGCTAGCATCTAGTAAAATGTGTGGCAATGTGAGGAAAACTAAGCCTAACGGCATTAACATATTATATAGTATGAGTGTATGATTACTATAACTTTATTGAAAGCGCGAGGCATGAATCATTTCCATGTCATAAATCATTGAAGAAGAATTTGAAAATAGCTGAAACTTACATTTTCCTTATTTTTTATACCCAGGCACAATGTTTAAGTACCAGATAAGGTTGGTGAAAGTGTATTAGTAGTAATACTTCATTTTATTATATTTAGTTTAGGCCTTCGGTTATTTTATCACTACACTTGCATGGAATTTCCAAAGAAAAATTCATGCGCCAATCGCTCGTTAAAGCACGTGACTACTGCTACCCGGCAAGTAGTGTTCGATTGCTTAAGAGTTTCCTTAACTATGATAACACAAAAATCTCTATGTAACGTACTACGGCGCACGGAGCAATAGCCGGTCACTTGTTAAATAAAAAATTATACAAATTATTTCCATATCACACTGACAATCACAGTGGCATTTCTGTTTTGTGTTTCTGCTCACTTGAATGACGTGCGAATGTTGYAAACTTTTGGCGTTTGTGTCTACAATGGTTGCACTCGCTATTATTGTTGCCTTAACTTGCWTCATTTAACCGATTGTTATAGCATATTTACTTAATTTACGTGCAATTGCTTGTAATCTGGGCACAGAATATTGCAACGTACTGACGTATCACAAGACTGCGTCGCAAATCTTTCAAGTCGCCGTTGCGACATTAGTCACCGGTGGTGTGCGCGCGTACGCCACATCTCAAGCGCAAATAAAAAATGACATGACATATTTAATATAATTGCAACAAGTTGCAATTGCAACACCTCTAAC
>NW_017535986.1:97566-98957 GCF_001853355.1 Bactrocera latifrons | reverse complement strand
CTCAAAAATACTAAGAGTTTGAATTCCCAGAAAAAAAAAAAAAAAAAAAAAAAAAAAAAAAAAAAAAAAAAAAAAAAAAAAAAAAAAAAAAAAAAAAAAAAAAAAAAAAAAAAGTAAAAACAGAAACAGAAACAGAAACAGAAAAAGAAAACAGTTATTTTCTTTAATTTGCATATTTTTATAAACAGAAAAACCGTTTGGCATTCCAATTGGCGCGATGTTGGTCAACGCGCTGACCACTTGGAACTCAGGAAGTTGTTGCACGCAAGCAAGGCTTACTATTAAAATTTCGTTATCTTTTTGTATCTTTGTTGGTTTTTGAATAATTATTAGGCGATTGCTTGTATGATAGCTGGCAGCTGTGTTTTTGTTCATTACACATGTTATTATCGCGTTCACATATGTATTTATATTAGGGTGGGTCAAAAACTGCGAGTGTATTTTTTTCGCTTGGTGCTCCAAAAAATTGGTTTATAAAATTCTTTAAGAAAGGCTCTCCAAAGTTTTCCAATATCTTCTGCGTCAAATGACGCATAACACTCAAASAGTATTCATTGTTGATAATTTAGCCGGTAGGAAGGAGTTCGGAGTGCACCACACCTCATTTATTGGAGAAACATTGTTAACATAAGCTCAATTTGGACAATTTGGACCACTTCAAAGGTTTTTCGGCTTCGGCTCACTTTTGGCACGATATTCGGCCGATTGATCGTCTGTTTTCGGGTCGTAAGCATAGATCYAAGACTCATCGGCAGTAATAATACGTTTCATGACAGCCTGGTATTGGAAGCCGGAAATTAAAAAGTCTTACTACTTTTTGCCCATAGCAGTACTTGCAAGCGAGATAACAATTTTTCCATCTGATAAAGAGAAAAGATACAATTAAGAGCTCACTGTAGAGCGGGATAATATCAACCAATTTGTCAGACTACTAAGCGAGGAAAAAAATTGATCCACTTTAATGTATATGTATGAGTGTTATATTATATGTCAAATATGTGTATATATGCACCTGCTTTTCTACAAAACACTGTCAAATGTTTGGATAGACAAATTGCGCCGTGGAAGTGGCGTCTTTTCGCAATCAGCAAATTTTTCAATGTGTACATTACGTATTACTACATGTGCATACATATATTCAGTTGTTGATACAATTGCAATAATGGAAGTCGCAGCAGTTGCTGCATTACTATATAACTTCTTTTCCTTTAACTATACATTAAAGTTTGTCTATGACTTGCGATTGCAAAAAAGTGAAATAAACATTGAGTGAAGTTTATAAAAAACTGTTCCCATTCCACAAAACTTCTTTACCTTTAACTATAACTTACCTAAATAGCGCCATTAACGCAAATGTTGAGCTAAAATATGGCACTACGGTACGCGTATTC